>NW_024881642.1:885000-919203 GCF_019059575.1 Amphibalanus amphitrite | reverse complement strand
TTTCTTTCTCTTTTTCTACCTCTCGCTGTTTTCTATGCATCTGACTCTCTTCTCTCTCTCTCTCTCTCTCTCCTCTTTATCATTTCCATCTCTTTCTTCATTGTCCTATTTTTTCAGATCTTTCCCAAAAGTCCTATTATCTTCCTCTTTTACTCTTCTCTTGGTCATTCTCTTCCTTTTCCCTGTTTTCTTTTTGCTCTCGCATTCCTTTAACCCGCGCCCTGATGGGGGGGGGCCATTTTGGCCCCCCCTGTGGTTTTTCTTAAATAGCGAGAAAACGGCGGCGCGCAGCGCCGCCAAATTTTGGGTACCTTACCGGGCATCAATTTGACACCTTCGGACAAAATTTCAAGTCACAGGTCACCTCAGGTCAGGTTATTGAGGTCAAACTGAGGTCATGTTCGAGCAAAAATGAGCAAAAAACATGACATCTTGAAACGCTCACCACTTCTACAGTTAACAAGCAATTTTAAAGTTTTTTATGTGGTTGTGTAGAGAAAAGACGGCGCTACAAAACTGCTATCTCAGATTTTCGAAATTTTGGGATTTTGACCCCCAAAAATCAAAAAAATTGATTTTTTTAGAAAAACTCAAAAAATTTCCAAAAATTTTTCGAATTTCGAAAAAAACCGGAATATATGTGATAGTCCCTACGCTCTTCGATATACATACCAAATTTTAGATCGATACCTCTTTTTTTGGCCAAGTTAGAGCAAAAAAACTGTTAAAAATTGATGACGTCAAATTTTTGAACTCATTTTTTAGCAATACTAGACCTCGTAGCGCAAAACGGAGACCACCATTGAACTCCCCGTGACGAGCTGCATCGAATCGGTACCCATTTTATGCAAAAATATCAACTTTGAAATTTGACCTAATTTGACCTGACCTTGACCTGACCTTGACCTGACCTTGACCAAAACGTGACCTAAGCTGGCCCTAAAGTCTGTCTGACCCACATAATCGCATTTGTCATGTAAAATGGACCATAAAACATGTATCACACGACACTTTCATATTGTGACCCCCCAGTGACCTGACCTCTGTGACCTGACCTGGTATCAGTGACCTCAAATATCAAAATATGTGTTTGAAGAACATTTCTCCACCGATGATTTTCAATGAAATGCATTTTACTCGATTTTACAACGCATTTCTTTAAATGCCTGTAAACGGTAAAAATTCGACCTTTGACCTGACCTGTGACGTCATCGGTTTGACCGAGGTCAATGAAATTGGGTCACAAGGTAGTTCCCCGTTGGGGCTATCCAACACCGTTTACCGCTTGTCGCTATGTTGCGTGGTTCTCGAGATCTGAGGGGGGGGGGGCCAAAATGGCCCCCCCCCATCAGACCGCGTTGCTCGGCAGACCCCATCTGGGCGCGGGTTAAAAGAACCTTTTATCCATTTGTCTGTTCCGTCTCTCGGTCACGTAATTTCTGTTACCATAAATGCCAACTCTACATGCCTTGCACTGAAAACAATTTAACCCAAGGCCCGCGAGTAAACCGGTGTTTTGCGGGTACCCCTATCCGCAACCATTTTTAACCACCCTCCCAGGAGTACAGTAAGGTCCCATTGCAGTGTAGTCGTCCCTGCTCTCAGCGGACTTGTTCGCTGACAGCGGTTATATCCGCACAGAGCAAGTAGGGGAGAACGGGGTCAATGGTAACAGTTTTGCATTTCATCATCTGGTGCAAACATGCTTGCCAGACTTGTGCCGTGACCAAAAATCAAGATCCAGGATCCTCAAGGTCCCACGGCAAATTCAATTTCTAGAATCCAAGGTTTCCAAGGTCCCACGGCAAATTCAATTTCTAGAATCCAAGGTTTCCAAGGTCCCACGGCTAATTCAATTTCTAGAATCCAAGGCTTCCAAGGTCCCACGACAAATTCAATTTCTAGAATCAAGGTTTCCAAGGTCCCATGGCAAATTCAATTTCTAGAATCCAAGGTTTCCAAGGTCCCACGGCAAGTATACATTGCAGGATCCGCAGTCCCTAAGGTCCCACGACGAGAATGCATTGCAGGATGCACAGTCCCTAGGGTCCCACGCCAAGTGTGAATTTCAGGATCCACAGTCCCCAAGGTCCCATGAAAGTATACACTTCAGAGTTCAGGGTCCACAGTCCTCAAGGTCCCACGACAAGAATACATCTCAGGATCCAAAGTATTCAGGGTCCCACAACAAGAACTAAAACAAACTAACATTCTGATGAGCAGACTTACTTCTAAATATTCTGCCAACGGATGCCCAGCAACATTGAAAGGGGCAGAACCTATGCAAACCTGTGGTGGTTTTATCGTTTACCAACATAGGTAGGGGGAGCTTCAACACAAGTTAAAGATGATCATAATATCGATCTCTCCTTCTCTAGCCTGAAAAATTCATAAAAATATAGGTAGGTAATAGACCTACCTTGCAATTTGTATTGTCATGCCCCTTTCAAATCAATCTTACCTGATCAGTATGAATGTAGGATAGCACCTTACAGTTATTGAAGACAGACATTCAAGTATTCTTTCAGGCAATATCAAAAAGCCAGAAATAAAACCTACAGGCTTCATAAATATGGAAAAGTTGAACTGGATAGGTATATGCCTTCGATTTTCTGCACATTCAGTTACATAATACCTAGGATAAAAACTCAAATATGTTCCAAGTCTTGTTTGCGCGAGCGCTCACAGAAAAACTGAGCGATTAAGCCAATAGAATTAGATTATCAGCGAGCGCAAACCTTACTTACTGTTCATTCACATTAGCTTGAAGGCTCTGAACAAAATTCCATCTGACAATTTTTTTGTCAGATGGTTCTTGGTCGGCAGATTTTCGTCTGACTTTTTCGTCTTGCATTTTTTCGTCTGTACGAATTGATTTGGTGCATTTTTCGTCTGAGTATTTTTCTGTCCGGCATTTTTTCGTCTAGACGAGGCGGAAAATGTCCTTACGAAAAAATGCGCGGACTTAAAAATGCACAGACGAAAAAATGCAATAGACGAAAGTCTGCGGACGAAAATCTGCAGACGAAAATTGTCCGACGAAAACCTGCTAAACGAAAAAGTTGAACCGTCATGGAATAATTGCTTATATTGAATGCTCATTGTTCAATGGTGATTTGATGACTTTCAAAACAAATAAGTTTGACACTTACTTGGTCAGTGGGTAGCTTCCAAGTAGCTTCAAGCCCGGCATATCACAACCCAGAAAATATGTGAGGTGAGATTAGAAAAGACCTTTCCAAACCACCACTGTCCACTATTTGACAGTTTCATAAACCAAAACATTGATAATGTAAAAAGCTACCAGGCCTCTTGTTCCAGTTCTGCCTCACAGCCATGACAACGATTTGGCTCTATATATGTCTACACAGTCTGGTTCGTTTTCTCTTCATGCATCTATCTTAGCGCCTTGCAGCTGGTCGCTCAACCATATATACTTATTGAAGTGTTTACAGACAAAACCTAGTGCAGGGTCCTTAGTGGCCCATGTGCAACATAAACCTCATGGTCCAGCTTCCAGGATTCTGGAGGTCCCTCAACAAAGTGATGGTGTAGGTCCAGACCATTCTCCTAAGATTCCATGACAAATAATAAAACTGGGACTGAAGGTCTGCATTCTGCAGGGTCTTGCATCATACCAAAATTTTGAGGTCCTGACCCCTGGGTTTCCATGGTTTCACGGCATATGAAATGTTGAGGTCCTGGGTTTCTAAGGTCTCATGTCACATGAATTGTTGATGTCCTGGGATTCCAAGGTCTCGCGGCATTTGCAAATGTTGATGTCCTGGGATTCCAAGGTCTCGCGGCATATGCAAATGTTGAGGTCCTGGGATTCCAAGGTCTCGCGACATATGCAAATGTTAAGGTCCTGGGATTCCAAGGTCTCGCGGCATATGGATGGTTTAAGGTCCTGGGTTTCCAAGGTCTCACGACAAAAATGACAATGCAAGGTCCAGGATCCATCAAGGTCCCAGACCTTGGACTCTGCGAACCCTGGATCTCGGATCTTTTTGGGACCTTGGCACAAGTCTGATGCTTGCAGTTATAAACCTCTTTCTTTTATTTTCAGAAACCATGATGTTTTGTCTTTAAAATGCAGTTAAAACATTTCCGAAATAACATCTTTTTCGGGTCAAAATTGTTGTCCGAAAAAGTCAGTTCAGCTCTTACAATTCACCCCAGATGCGGGGTCAAAAACAACACCACCCGGGGTAATTGTAACATGCTAACTTGCAGGCTACAGCAACACAATTTCTTTCCAAAACTTTGATTTAACAAAAGTATTTGAACGCTTGCTCATCTTCCCAGACTTGGTAGGTACGGTTCTTCTCAGGAAAAAGGCTTAAAACCTCGCACTTTTACAGGGGTTGGATGGACCTCTTCTCCCTCGGTTTTTCGCAAATAAATCGCGTAAAAAGCTGCCGATTGAGACAAAATCTACAGTTCTCTTATTTCTAGCAATGTTTTATCTCCATGGAAAATTTGACGACCTTGACCTAATGACCACTGACCTATAACCTGTTACATTTGACCCCTGCAAAAATGTTACAATTGTCCCCGTCACGGCTATTAGACGAAACTGGCGCAAAAAGGTGTTGCATATACAGCATTTAATGCTTTCAATTTATGGACAACAAACCTGTCAGCGCTTACACAAAGTCTGAAAACGATAGCTTTTCAATGGCGCGAATGAGCTAAGCAAATATATCGGCATAAAATTTACAAAATGCCCTCAAAAACGCATTACTGTGCACAGCCATCGACATACCCGGCACTTTCGCTTCAAACTCCGTTTGGAATGGCAGCATAGAATTACGCATTTTCGGTCTTAACATCAGCTCATTCTATTGGTAAGTTTATGAATTATTAACCCTCGCCCGTAAACGGCGATCTGCCACCTTCGCCCATGCAGGGGGGGGTTGGTGCGACCCCCCCCCTTGGCGTTTGAAAACGGAGCGTCGTAGAGCTTAGCGGAAAAGACCAACGGATTGCTCTCGCCGAGATCTCGCGATTGGTGGTATATTTTTTGGTCCTAGGTCAACATTTGACCTACTTTTGACCGGTCAAAGGTCAAATTTTCGGAAAAATAGACTTTTTTCAACTTTCCGCGGCGATTGCGGAAAAACGGTGGGAGATATCGACTTGAAACCTTCACTATCGTGTTCCTTGATCAATTCTCTATCGTTTGGTATGTATTTCGTTTCCCTAGCTCTAAAAATGGCGCGTTGGGAGCGCCGGAAGTCGGCAAGGTCACAGTCGGCGGCAGAAATTCGAAAAATCAAAATTTAAATTTTTGAAATCTGATTGTATTTTTGGATTTGGGAGGTCCATTTGCTCCCTATAGAAGCTAATATTGCTGCATATTCCCATTGAGGTGACAAGAATTAGCAAAATAGTGGTTCGGGCGCTTTTCAAAAATAGTACCGGACGCTGTTCCTCTTGTGACGTCATAGCTCCGTGACCTGACCTGACCCGGTCAAGTTTCTGATACCATATGATAGCCAATACTTGCCCCAACATGCATGGGAAGTTTCATCACGATCCATCAACCGATGTCCGTACCACCGGCAGGAAACCTCGGGCGTTGGCACTCAGTTTGTGAAAATCCGGCCGGAGGCTGTTCCCTTTGTGACGTCATAACTCCGTGACCTGACATGACCCGGTCAAATTTTTTTTATCAAAAGATGCGCAAGGTTTGCCCCATAAGGTACCCAAAATTTGGCGGCGCTGCGCGCCGCCGTTTTTGCACTATTTCCGAAAAACCTCAGGGGGGGGGGTTGCACCAACCCCCCCCCTACATGGGCGAGGGTTAACACTGTTATAATTGCCCCGTGTTACATACATTTGACCCCGCTCTCCCCTACGACTACACCGCAGTGGGACCTAGCACTACTCCTGGGAGGGTGGTTAAAAATGGTTGCGGATAGGGGTACCCGTAAAACACCGGTTTACTCGCCAGCCTTGGGTTAAATTGTTTTCAGTGGCCGTTTTCACGACGGAACTTTCGCAGAGGAACTTATTTGATACCTAAAAAGTACCTACCCTTAGAGGCCTTAACATCCCTCAAACTGAAATATTTTATGTTCAAAATAATTTTAGAAGTTTAAATCTGGGCATTTTTTGCCCTCAAATCACTTATTTATTTACAAACACAGCATTTTTTGGTTCTAGTAGCCCACCTTTCGACTATGAGGTATTAAATCAGCGTGGCAACTTGCTCCCTCTTTGCTCCCTCGGGTATCTAATTCCGGAATTCTTAAAAACAAGGAAAGTATATATCGAGTTCTCTTTTATACCTATTCAGTTATGTTTTAATGGTGATTAAAATATGACAAATTTTTTAATTACATTTCATATAAGAAAACACGCAAAACAATGAAACAAAAATAACTACGGCAGATAATTACCTTCAGGTATCTAATTCCGACCAATCAGCACCTCAGTAGAATATGACGTCATACAAGAATGGTGGTGAAGGCCGTTTGCAGTCCCGGCCGGTAGGTCACGTGACAGCCGGGCGCCTCGGGTCACGCGGCGGTCGGGAGTCGGACGCGGGGCGTGGTCGCGGGCGGACGCGCGGGGCATCATGCTTTGCTTTGCTTGCTTTGTCAACTTCATATAACTTACTATCGCATTCGTGTGAAAGCCAAACACTGCTCAGTGCCCTTAGAAATTGAGTTTTGGAAAGCTCAAGTCCCTATAGCTCCTCAGGTCGGCAACAGTTGAAGCCTCATCTGAACCCATGTGAAAAAACGAGGGTAAGGAACCTTGTGTTGCTTTTTCTTTTACCGTCATAATT
Organism: Amphibalanus amphitrite; assembly: GCF_019059575.1. Classification (NCBI taxonomy): domain Eukaryota; kingdom Metazoa; phylum Arthropoda; class Thecostraca; order Balanomorpha; family Balanidae; genus Amphibalanus; species Amphibalanus amphitrite. The sequence goes on along the minus strand of NW_024881642.1, from coordinate 912,404 downwards.
ATCTCAAACCATCACAATTTTGAGTTGCCACATTGTCTGCTTCACTACATTCGTGTAAAACTTGGGTGAAGGCTGGTGGCTCAAAGAAAGGTGAGGATATTTCTTTAAGTGCCTAATCCGTGAAATTGAAATATCCCGGCTTTACAAATCTACACTTATCAGTTTCTCCACGATACATTTTTTAAAATTGTTTAAATTTTATCTACATTTGTTAAAATCGGGGCTTTGGTTTTTTGTAAACTAGATCATAAAGTTTACTATAGTTTTGTGTAACCTGATGGCTGAAGAAAATAGTAATTTTGCTAAAATGATGTGCGGAAATTTGTTGCTTTCCAAATCAAATTACTCATACCTATATTTCATTCAAAATTAGGAGGCATTATTACTGTTTTTTCTTGTAACATGAACTGAGTTTGGGTACGGTGCTCCGGAAACGTTGTGGAACTTTAAGCTAGCTAGAGCAGTTTCCATAAAAATTGTTTAGATAGTTGACATGGCTTGTTGACAACTCTTTTGCTGTTTCTAAAAAAGTGAAAAAAATATTTTCCTGCATTAAGCACACAAGGCATGTTATTCTCATAAGCTATCGAATGTGTGTGTGTTTTTTAAGCTGTTTTTTTAAGCTTTTAAGCTGTAACTTCAGTTACTTCACTTTAGAACATATTGCCCAGAATGCGTCACTGATCATGAGCTGGCATATCATATCATATGTAGCAAATACATAAATGAGAATAGTGTGTCATGAATTTTTGTGCATGCTTCTGGATCATCTGCAATTACATCAAAGGCTCGGCTCAAGAGTGTCCTGCCGACCAGCTTATGCCCAACCCTTTCTGTCCGCAGAACGTCGCCTGCGACTCCCGCACGCCGTTTGCCCCGGCCGTCCGTACTGGTCTTCGCGCTGCGAGCCGCGCTGGAGTTCGCGGCGGCGTCGTGGAGCTCCCATCGGGACGGCGTGTGATGCCCGCGTCGAGCTTATAAGCCGTGAGCTTCGATTGGCGGCTCACGCGGTCACCAGCTGTATGTACAGCCTCGGCCCCGACGACCCCGCTAATGGCCGAGACCGGCATACCCCCGGCATGGGTCCGCTGTCCGGCGCAGCGCTGGCCGCCCGCATGCTATGCTACTTTTGGCTGTATCGCTGCCCAGCGGGAGCGCGCTCCACGCTGCGGAAGAGGTACACGTTGCGACCCGACTGAGGACTGCAACCGGATGGTGACACGTCGGCCTCTGCGCCCTGGCCGGGGCAGGCGTGACCGACGTCACAGTGGAGGAACGCCCAAACAAGACCAGCCCACCGTCGGAGCAGCATGGAAATATCATGTTCTGCCTGGACGTCGGACCCGGCGGCCGCAGTGCACCTGCACACGTGCGGAGAGGGGCGCTGGAGGCTACTCTGGAGCTTCTGCCATTCCGCGGCGCGACTGCTGGCAAAACGGCGGCGATTGCGGCGGTTGGGAACAGCTGCAGCAATGGTGATGGCGGTGATGGCGACATGGCGGTTTGGGACTTCATCTCAGCGCGGCCGCCGCCCAGGCGCCGCTGCGCCCGGCTGCTCAGCCACCTACCGGATGGCGGGGTGGCCCTTACGGCCCTCACGCCCGTTCGGTCTGCGGCCACGTTGTGGGGTGGCGGTCGCGGGGTTAGCGGCGTTGGACTTCGTCCTTTATCCAGACTGCACCGTACCATCTGAACGGATGGATCTGCCAAGAAAGATGACATCCAAGGCGGCTATGAGGCGATCACAAAGCTTCACCAAGAGCTTCTCCTTCATGGGGCCGGCCGGCCGTTAAGTCGCAACACCGGCTGCCGAGTGCCAACAGCTGCGTGCGCTGGCGCCGACGCGTTGTGGGCCGCGCTGCTGACGCCCAAGCTGCGATATCAACCATCTATGAATAAGTGGCAGCGGTGGCGGCTTGTCAGTTGTTAACGTGCCTTAACAGACGTTGCGAATAGCCCGCGTTGGAATCGCATGGTTGGGAACACAACGCAAGTAAAAATGGGCTTCCTTGATGAACCTACTTTTTAAGCATTGTAGCCTTTGTAATTTTGGATGTTTTGCTGTAGATATTATTTTCTACATATATTCTATATAGGCACTCACGTGCTTTAAATCGCGCAATGCAATTGAACCATGGTAAAGACAATAATAAATGAACTGAGAGCTGACATGCCCCATGCTTTGTGTGTGTGTGTGTGTTTTTTTTTTTTTGGCGAGTCGATAAAAGTGATTTTGGACACTGGATGAGTTTTTAGGGGTGTGGTGAGGGGGGATGTAATTCCACAGACATTCTGTCAGATTCACTAATGCAGTAGGTCTGTGCGGTGTTTAGTTATCGGAGCATTCTTTGAAAGTCGTGAATAGGGCCACCGAGTACCTAAAGCCGTGATATTCCCCCACAAAAACTTCTTTTAAATAACCGGGGATAGGTACATGAGCAGAGTAAATGCTATTACGAACGCCTATCACAATGCTGAGCGAATAGGAAAATCCATAGATGGAGAATTGTGCCGTGTTACGGGTGCTCGGGCGCACCCAATCCACCGTTACCCCAGCGGTGACCTTGACCCGCATCGTCTGTCTCGGCTCCAAAGCCAAACCGGCGTGGAATTGGGAGCGTTCGAGCACTCATGGTCCAGCGCAATTCTCCACCTAAATCCATTCCTGATACACATTTGCTTGCTCATAGTCATGTAACCCCGGTAAATTCACCCAACTTTCATATTGGTCGCTCCATAGACAGATGGCCACAGAGATCAACTTAACCCGCGCCCAGATGGGGTCTGCCGAGCAACGCGGTCTGATGGGGGGGGGGGGGCCATTTTGGCCCCCCCTCAGATCTCGAGAACCACGCAACATAGCGACAAGCGGTAAACGGTGTTGGATAGCCCCAACAGGGAACTACCTTGTGACCCAATTTCATTGACCTCGGTCAAACCGATAACGTCACAGGTCAGGTCAAAGGTCGAATTTTCACCGTTTACAGGCATTTCAAGAAATGCGTTGTAAAATCGTGTAAAATGCATTTCATTGAAAATCATCGATGGGGAAATGTTCTTCAAACACATATTTTGCTATTTGAGGTCACTGATACCAGGTCAGGTCACAGAGGTCAGGTCACTGGGGGGTCACAATATGAAAGTGTCGTGTGATACATGTTTTATGGTCCATTTTACATGACAAATGCGATTATGTGGGTCAGACAGACTTTAGGGCCAGCTTAGGTCATGTTTTGGTCAAGGTCAGGTCAAGGTCAGGTCAAGGTCAGGTCAAATTAGGTCAAATTTCAAAGTTGATATTTTTGCATAAAATGGGTATCGATTCGATGCAGCTCGTCACGGGGAGTTCAATGGTGGTCTCCGTTTTGCGCTACGAGGTCTAGAATTGCTAAAAATTGAGTTCAAAAATTTGACGTCATCAATTTTTAACAGTTTTTTCGCTATAACTTGGCCAAAAAAAGAGATATCGATCTAAAATTTGGTATGTATATCGAAGAGCGCAGGGACTATCACATATATTCCGGTTTTTTCGAAATTCGAAAAATTTTTGGAAATTTTTTGAGTTTTTCTAAAAAAAATCAATTTTTTTGATTTTTGGGGGTCAAAATCCAAAAATTTCAAAAATCCGAGATAGCAGTTTTGTAGCGCCGTTTTTTCTCTACACAACCACATAAAGAACTTTAAAATTGCTTGTGAACTGTAGAATTGGTGAGCGTTTCAAGATGTCATGTTTTTTGCTCATTTTTACTCGAACATGACCTCAGTTTGACCTCAATAACTCCTGACCTGAGGTGACCTGTGACTTGAAATTTTGTGTGAAGGTGTCAAATTGATGTCCGGTAAGGTACCCAAAATTTGGCGGCGCTGCGCGCCGCCGTTTTCCTCGCTATTTAAGAAAAACCACAGGGGGGGGGGCCAAAATGGCCCCCCCCCATCAGGGCGCGGGTTAAAAGGCCATTGTTGCATTCATTTAGTGGAGATCATTAAAGAGCCGTGACAGGCCACAAGTCGCGTGACATCATACGTGTAACGACCAATGACGACGGCCTGCAAAACCCAATGGAAGCGGCTAGCAGCGTGAAATAAAACAGGGCGCTGCTTTCTAAATGTCTGTCGTGCGCCATAAATGAATATATTCTTTGTAGCCTGGCAACTCAGTATCTTTTTTTAACTATTGTACTAGTATTTAGTAATTTCATAATTTTATAATTGTGCTTACGCTTTATGTTGATATTAGTGATAAATCCTTAGATAAAGTAAATCGATGTGATATTTAATAGAAAAATAGCAAACTAACGCACCATTCATTCGAAAGCTGGGGAACCTACTAAAAAGAACTACTAAAATTCCTGAGGAACCAAAGGATCAAATGGGGATTAACCCGCGCCCTGCTGGGGGGGGGTGTTTGAACACCCCCCCCTGTGGTTTTTCGCGGATATCTCAAAAACGGCGGCGCGGAGCGCCGCCGTTTTTGGTACACCTTATCATACATCAATTCTACATATGTTGTGAAAATTTCAGACCAAGGTCATTCAAGGTCAGGTCACCAGGTCACTTGAAGTGACCTCACCTCATAAAAAGTTTCAATGTCTGCCATAGCTACACCGAGTGACCGATCGCTTTGAAACTTTCAGCGATTACTAAGAACAATAGCATGTACAAAATGTATATCTCAGAATTTTGATACCGATGACCTAAGGTCAGGTCAATTTTGCGACCTCCCCATTATAAGTCAATGGGAGAAAATTGAAATGCGCCTCTTTTGGACGAAAAGCATTATAAACACTCCCAAACACTGAATTACAAGTGGTTTAGACACACTGAACATGAAAATGGTGTCCGTGACCCCTGGTTATGCCCCTGAGGTCATCTTAGGTCACGAATGGTATCTAACAGTTTTTCGCAAATAACTTTTGATAGAGGCATGCTAGAGCGATGAAAACGCCTTAGATGTGTTCAGCTGGACGATACGGATCGACTGATATGCAACATGACCCTTTCCGGTTAGGTCATGACCTTGACCTGAGGTCAAATTTTCAAGTTGACCTTTCAAGGTCAAGTTATAGTTCATTCGATGCGTCTTGACGAGAGGAACACGATGCCGGTAAAAGTAAGCTCGTACAAGGTTTGGGTCAAAAGTTATTGCAGAAAAACTGTTTCCGAAAAAATCGGCTATTTTTGCAGTTTTTACCCCCTGCAGGCAAAACCGTTGACGCTAGGTCAAATCTGAGAGAATTACTCAGAAAGAGCGTTAATAGGGCTATCGAATGCGCTTTTCCGCAGTGCTGTAGCTCTATTGGTTCCCGAGTTATGCGTTGGCTTCTTGGAAATTGTCGACATTCGACCTGGAAATCGGCGAAATTTTGCCTTCAATGACCTCTGGTGACCTGACCTTTGACCTGACCAAAAAATTGACCGAAGTGATTTCGTCATTATTTTTTACGCTCTTTCGAACGCCGCCTTCCGCGTATCGCTACGTGGCCCAGGAGCCGAGTTAGAAGGGGGGGTGTTTGAACACCCCCCCCCCAGCAGGGCGTGGAAATCCAGGACCCCCAGCAGGGCGCGGGTTAAATAGATGCCTGCTATTCCGTCGTGAAAACGGCCACTGTGCATTTCTCTTTCCCTCAACATTTATACTCTTAAAATGAGTAATCGTATTTCTTTTTATCTGTTCGCGTACTAGTTATAACCGAGGAAATGAGTGAACATTCACGATTTCCACCCACGCTGACGGCCATCCACGTCATATGACCTTTGTTCGCTGCCGTGACCTTTTGCGTCTGTTCTCGGCTAACTCCGTGGTCGATGTTTGAAGTGGGTAGTCTCCGATTCACCGGCGCCGCAGAGGCTCTGCGCCAGGTGACGTCAGCTGTGGAAATTCACCGTGCACGAAACGTGATACGCACTGCGCTGTTGTGGGCTGATAGTGCGCCCGAGGCGTATTGTCAAATGTCAATCTGCCCTTTCGTCATTCTATGTTCAGTTTGAAACGTGAAATGTATTGCGTGGCGTTTGCTCGAGGTGCATGGTAGAAGGCCAAACGGTTTTAGCACCTACCTAATTGCAGACTCTATGCATGACTGAATAATATTGGACCTTTGACATAACTTCTATGGCTGTTTCGATTAAAATCATGCCAAAGGTTAAACATACATACATAGGACTCTATGCTAGGCATGGGCGCAGGAGCCTAGCATAGTTTATTATTAGCAAGTTTAAGTTTTAAGTTTAAGTTTATTATTAGCACATCTAAGATGATGGTGCACCTAAGGCGTTAACTACTATTGACTGCATCTATGATGACAACAAGATGGTATGACTTCGCCTGTTAATGGGCCATGAGCCTGTTGGCGATTTATTTGAATAGATAAATGAATAAATAAACAAATTAAAGACCGGCGCGTGCTATAGTGAAAAGCTGCCAGCCCGCGTCTGATAGTGGCGCATTGTCAGCCCCTTCCCGCCCCTTGTCTTTGCAGCTAGGCTCCTATGCCGAGGTGCAGTCCCAAGACACCGACCGGTGCTATCGTCTGACCGTCAAGAATTCGTTGCAGTCTCCGCTGCTGGATGGGACTGCTGCGACCGCACTGCAGTCGCTACAGTGCAGTGGGCCCCGGCAGGCTGCATCCATGCGTTGAGGTTTGCTTGAGTTGAGAAAGTCGTCGGCCAATTCAGACAATCCAGGAAATCTTCTGGTAGCTTTGTCCGCAGCAGACTCAAGTGAAGGAGGGGCTACTTTTCCGGGTTTTACGTTGCGTATGAATTACACCGGCTGCAGACAGCAGCGAACACTGGGTGCCGACTACAGCACGGACTGAAGGCGAACAAATGACCACGTTCGCGGCTCGGAACCGTGTATCACGGACCGGGAAACCCGCGAGTGTTCTGCTACTGCTCCTTGGTCACGTCTCTGGACGCCTGGGGTCTGGCCCAGCGTCACTGCGGGAGACGTGCCAAGCCTTACTGGGGCTGCGCAGCTTCAGTCCCGCGAATAATGATATCAAGCAAATGGGTTTCGATCATGATTATTTGACTATAAATACCTACACATTTACTTTTAATACTTCGCTGGCAAATACCTAATTGTTTGTTTGATTCTTTAGAGGCCATTGACATTATTTCTAATAGTTTTTGAGCCATAAAGTCAATACGAATCTAAGCCAGCCTACAGATCGAGCTGCTTGAATTTATACATCTTGTGGTGTGGTACCTATCTGGCTATTTGTAGGGTAGCCTGCGCCATGCCATTAAAGATGGCAGCAACATTTTGCAACATCATCTGCCACCCCTTTATCCGTCAAGTTGTCTCATTTATCACCCTAAAACCCCTCTGCTCGCAGTGATTGTGTGTGGCCCCGTGGACCCCATGACCCCATGTCACTCGGCGGCGGCCGGAGACGGGCTGCTCGCGGTGTCAGCTGACAGAGTTCCCGGAGCCCGGGTGACAGTGACGGCCGCTCGGCTCCGGCCGACCCGGACGTGGTCCGCCTAGTGCGGCAGGACGGCGTGACTCGCCAGAAACGAGCGGACACGCAGGTAAATGTATCCTGAAACTGTTCTATAAAACTCAATCGACGTGACCTTTCCATGGGAGGCTAATGTCGATTAGGAAGTTCAAGAAGATAAGCCCAAATTGTAGGTGTTCAATCAATAAAGACACACTTAGCTACCATTTCACTTTAACAAACTCACCAGCTCATATGACCTTTCAAGCTGCAAGTTATAAGAGTTCTGGGTCAACCTACTGTAAATTTTTCCCATCATCTCAAAATCGGTCAACACCATAATTAATAAAAAGCTCGTCTGTTTTGCCTTTGTTTTCGGGTGTCGTGTGTTTGCTGGTATGAATATATCTACGTGGTGCACTCCAGAAGTTTTGAGACTTTTTCAGTAGAGACAGTTGTCTGTTTCAGAGAAGCATGAAACTTGTATGACTCTCGAAATGGAACCTCCCGAGTCCAATGCACCTGCTTTAGCGCTCCTGTCACTGCCTGAAGGCCTGCTGATAGACCTTCAAAGTGAAGGTGCCCAGGGCCTCTGTCACAGCCTCACTCATCTCCTCCACATCCTACGAAAGACGGCCCCTGAGCTTCCCTGTCAGTCTGGGGAACATCCAGAAGCCACGGGGGCCAGATCAGGACTGTGGGAAGGGTTACGGACGATTTTGACGCACATCTGTGTCACATAGTTCGTCTCCATGGTGGACTTGTGGGTGTGTGCTCTGACCTGGCGCAGGAGCCCCTGGTCACAGTTGAAGAGTTCCGACCTCTTGCGGCGAAATCTCTTTCTCAACTCCCTCAGAACCTTCACGAATCATTCCTTGTTGACCATCTGGCCGTAGGGGACCAAGGTTATGAAGTTTTTGCCTTTTTTGTTCTAAGTAAGGGATTAATTTGAGCTTCCCAGTGAACCTGCGCTGTCTGTCTTTATTGGGTCTGAAGGAGTCAGTGTGTTTTCATTGGACCTTCTGTCTCTTGGTCTCCTGATGTTAAAAATACATCCAGCTTTCGTCTCAAGTCACTTGAGAGTCAATTTGCTATGTTTCTCGGACATTTTTTATGTATGGTCACTTTTCGGATTATTCTCTGGGATAATAATATCTAACTCACAAGTCCATATATTTCGGATGATATTGCTCACCCTTGGTCACTGGACAAAATAAAAACAATTACATGTATGAAAAACCACACACCAAAAATTATTCCCTAGACGGGTTACATTTTTCAAAAATATATCACTTGCCAAAAAAACTGACACGGTCTTTTAGCTTGCATGTTCCTCTACATAACAAGTAGTGCAACCAATCTTCTAAGTTCTACATATTCCTATGGATACCTACTACCTATACTTGTGTCTACAGAGATACATCGGACACAATAGATCAATTTGCACAACCGGGTGTATGTTTGACACAACCGGGTGTATGTATGACATCTTATGCTCATGTCGACCTATTTCTAAGGGTGAAATCCCATATTGGACTAAGGCCAAATTTTCCTACATCTCGGTTCATGTATGGATCTTTTTCTTTTATTTCTATTGCTTCGCGCACGATTCTCTTTTTCCAGTTACTCTCACATGCCAAAGTTTTGCCTTCCATGGGGTGCATGTTTCTACCGCACCGCCTAGTGTGCCGAGCGGGTGCCGACTTTTGTACCCGCCCGTGCTCGATGTCTTTAGCATGCTCGTTGAGCCTGACATCTTTTGGGCGCCCTGTTTCTCCAATGTAAATTTCGCCACATTCACATTGCATTTCATATATCGTACCCTTTTGCTTGGCCTTGGGAATCCTATCTTTCACGTTAACTAGTGACTTTTTTAGAGTTTTTGACGAATGCCCTACAATTACGTTGTGAGCGCGTAGGAAGCGGGAGATGGGCTCGCTTACTCCTTTCACATAAGGCATGGAGACATAACGAGGGCGGTTCGCTGGTCGCGGACGGCTGATCGGACCGGACGGCTGGTCCGACCCCGGCGGCGCTGGCTGACTGGTCCCAGGCGGCTGGTTCGATCCCGGCGGCGCTGGCTGACCGTTCCCGGATGGCTGGTCCGGCCCCGGCGGCGCTGGCTGACCGGTCCTGGACGGCTGGTCCGACCCCGGCGGCGCTGGCTGACCGGTTCTGGACGGCTGGTTCGACCCCGGCGGCGCTGGCTGACCGGTCCCGGACGGCTGGTCCGACCCCGGCGGCGCTGGCTGACCGGTCCTGGACGGCTGGTCCGACCCCGGCGGCGCTGGCTGACCGGTCCCAGACGGCTGGTCCGACCCCGGCGGCGCTGGCTGACCGGTCCCGGACGGCTGGTCCGACCCCGGCGGCGCTGGCTGACCGGTCCCAGACGGCTGGTCCGACTCCGGCGGCGCTGGCTGATCAGCCGAACATCTTCGAATGAAGTCACCTCGGTAGCCGTTCAAGGCGAATATATCCTGCAGTGTCTTTTCTTCTTTGTGGCGAGCTGATGCATTGCTGCAGACATTTCGGGCTCGATCGTACATGCTTTTTATTATTCCGCGTTTGATGGATTGTGCGTGGTTGGATGAGGCTGGTATATAGGCATTGCTGGCGATGGCCTTTCTATACACTTCAGTGTGGACCCCGCCGGATGCGTTTCTGGTCACCAGGACATCCAAGAAGGGAATTTTTCCATCGGTCTCTGTCTCCATGGTGAACTTGATGGAGTCGTGAATGTTATTCATTCTGTCCAGGAACTCTGCCAGAGCATCATCACCATGCTGCCATAGGACCCACGTGTCATCCACGTAGCGGCGCCATATAGCTGGTTTTAGCGGGCTGGCTGTCAGGAGTTCTTCTTCGAGTCCTTCCATGTAGGCATTGGCATTGTAGGCATTGATGCTCTGGCAGAGTTCCTGGACAGAATGAATAACATTCACGACTCCATCAAGTTCACCATGGAGACAGAGACCGATGGAAAAATTCCCTTCTTGGATGTCCTGGTGACCAGAAACGCATCCGGCGGGCTCGACACTGAAGTGTATAGAAAGGCCATCGCCAGCAATGCCTATATACCAGCCTCATCCAACCACGCACAATCCATCAAACGCGGAATAATAAAAAGCATGTACGATCGAGCCCGAAATGTCTGCAGCAATGCATCAGCTCGCCACAAAGAAGAAAAGACACTGCAGGATATATTCGCCTTGAACGGCTACCGAGGTGACTTCATTCGAAGATGTTCGGCTGATCAGCCAGCGCCGCCGGAGTCGGACCAGCCGTCTGGGACCGGTCAGCCAGCGCCGCCGGGGTCGGACCAGCCGTCCGGGACCGGTCAGCCAGCGCCGCCGGGGTCGGACCAGCCGTCTGGGACCGGTCAGCCAGCGCCGCCGGGGTCGGACCAGCCGTCCAGGACCGGTCAGCCAGCGCCGCCGGGGTCGGACCAGCCGTCCGGGACCGGTCAGCCAGCGCCGCCGGGGTCGAACCAGCCGTCCAGAACCGGTCAGCCAGCGCCGCCGGGGTCGGACCAGCCGTCCAGGACCGGTCAGCCAGCGCCGCCGGGGCCGGACCAGCCATCCGGGAACGGTCAGCCAGCGCCGCCGGGATCGAACCAGCCGCCTGGGACCAGTCAGCCAGCGCCGCCGGGGTCGGACCAGCCGTCCGGTCCGATCAGCCGTCCGCGACCAGCGAACCGCCCTCGTTATGTCTCCATGCCTTATGTGAAAGGAGTAAGCGAGCCCATCTCCCGCTTCCTACGCGCTCACAACGTAATTGTAGGGCATTCGTCAAAAACTCTAAAAAAGTCACTAGTTAACGTGAAAGATAGGATTCCCAAGGCCAAGCAAAAGGGTACGATATATGAAATGCAATGTGAATGTGGCGAAATTTACATTGGAGAAACAGGGCGCCCAAAAGATGTCAGGCTCAACGAGCATGCTAAAGACATCGAGCACGGGCGGGTACAAAAGTCGGCACCCGCTCGGCACACTAGGCGGTGCGGTAGAAACATGCACCCCATGGAAGGCAAAACTTTGGCATGTGAGAGTAACTAACTGGAAAAAGAGAATCGTGCGCGAAGCAATAGAAATAAAAGAAAAAGATCCATACATGAACCGAGATGTAGGAAAATTTGGCCTTAGTCCAATATGGGATTTCACCCTTAGAAATAGGTCGACATGAGCATAAGATGTCATACATACACCCGGTTGTGTCAAACATACACCCGGTTGTGCAAATTGATCTATTGTGTCCGATGTATCTCTGTAGACACAAGTATAGGTAGTAGGTATCCATAGGAATATGTAGAACTTAGAAGATTGGTTGCACTACTTGTTATGTAGAGGAACATGCAAGCTAAAAGACCGTGTCAGTTTTTTTTTTTGGCAAGTGATATATTTTTGAAAAATGTAACCCGTCTAGGGAATAATTTTTGGTGTGTGGTTTTTCATACATGTAATTGTTTTTATTTTGTCCAGTGACCAAGGGTGAGCAATATCATCCGAAATATATGGACTTGTGAGTTAGATATTATTATCCCAGAGAATAATCCGAAAAGTGACCATACATAACTAATTTCCTGGGAAAAATGACTTTAAAACAACATATTTCGGACATTTTTGCCAAGCTTATCCCAAAATTTTATTGCACAGCGACCCTCCAAGTTGTCTTCACATGAACAGCCTGACTGTGCTCTACACTGGTCACTGTGACAAGCCGCGTGCGACTTGCCATGTTCAGGGTGACACCGTTGCCGTCTTTTGCAACGTAGAAAAACAAAATTACGCAAGTACGTTTATAACAACTGTGGTAAGGACTTGTGAGAACAACAAGTATCTAGCACTGTTCATATGGATTTTACGAGGCCAGTCTCAAAACTTCTGGAGTGGACGACGTATAAGTGATTCATCATTAGGTTATCGAATTCGAAGCCGTACGATTACTCGACATTACATGAGTCAAGATGCAAGAAACCGAAACAATGTTAATTTCATGTGACATTCATCAAATTGCACTAATCAATTTGCACTTATTCAGCATCTGGCAGTTTCGTCCTAGATCTTTCACTAGCCGGGTTTCACCCTCCCGTCACTCACACGACTCCACGCGGCGCGACTGGCTGTCCTACTGCGGTCGGGGTCGGCGCGGCGGGCGGGGCGGCGCCCCTATGCCTCGGCTGATGGCTCCCCGATAACCAGGCTGATTTGTATGGAAGGAGGCTGTGCGGCGCGACCGAGGCCCTTGCCCCGCTCGGCGAACCAGCCCGCATGCTGACGGCCAAGTAAAAAGCCTGCCGGCCGGCCAAGGACCGCGGGAAGCTCGGTTGACGCGCCGCGCACGGCCCGTGCCCCCGTGCCGTGCCTAGCACGGGTCCGTACCGCCGTGCCCCGCTCCCCGCTGCATGGAGCGGAGTACTATCGCGGCCAAGGTCCGGTGAGCGGGGCGGTCAGGAAATGTCACCCTCAGGGCCGGGCTCTGCAGAGTGACAGTCGCAGCCACCCCACGGCCGACCCTGAGATCACTCGGAAATTATCATATAGTCTAATGTCAGCGAGTCTTGCCATATGTCATGTGACGCTTCAAACGCGTTAAAATGGAAATGGTGGAAACAGTGTAATAAATAGCTTATTTATTTCGCAATAAGATGGCGAAAAGGTGGAAAATAAATCACAAAGATGGAAACACAATACAAAAGGTAGACGAATTATATTTTAGTACAACACCAGCTAAAGGTAGCAAATGCTCGCACTGTTCAGCGTTCACACTCTGACGGCTACACACACACAAAAAAAAATCCTTAGTATTTACAAAGTGACTGAAGGCAATTGCTTTTCATCACTAACGGCACAGGTACTTGCATACCAAAGGCAATCAGCAATAACATAGGCTTCCAAAAATTGTCGGTAACAAAAATATCGGCACCGCAGTTTGATAAACAGATACCTGTAACTACCCGCATCATGATCTCTGGTTTAGTAATGGTTACCGTTACACCTGCCTAGGCCGGACGAGTATTGCCCGATGTATCGCCCAGTTACAGGGTAACTTCCAGCGGGGGCAGCGCGGAGACCATATCCACGATGACGCGACCCCAGCCAGTCTCGCGGTCGCCGACTCAGTGCCGTGTGGGAGGGGGAGGGGGAAGGAGGTCCTGGCGACACGTGCTGGTCGGCGACCGGCCACGTCAGCCAAGGTGCACAGAGACGTGTCAGAGGCGCTCGAGCGCCGCCCCCGCCCCCGCCCCCGCCCCCGCCGGTCGCCGGCAAAGGTCACCTTTGGAGGCGGTGTGTCACCAGAGCTGAGCCACCGCGGATCGACCGGCGGACGGACGGACGGGTGGACAGAAGAGGACGGATGGACAAATGGACGTACGGATGGACGAATAGACGAGTGGACAGACCGAGGGACAGAGACGGACGGACCAACGGACCAACAGCGGACGGGAGCACCAACTCTAATTTGACAGGCAGTAACATCTAAACAAGAATACGAGCATGTTTCCAGACGTCACACTCGATGGCGTTCCAAACACCACTCCAGAAGGTCCCTGATAAGATGTCCCTTGCAGCCTTCACTGGTGGGTGGCCGACAGACCTGTCAGAGCTGCTGGGCGCCCGGTGAAAAAGGTCAGTGGCTCTCGGCAGCTGACTCACGCCGAGTGCGATACAGGGCGCCCTCAAGGGTCACCCCGGTATGGGTCACCCTTAAGTGTCACAACCCTTCCCCCTCCCCCTAGAGTCCGGTCAGAGTAGTTCGCAATGCAGCCGGATGACGACACCGCCCTAACACGCTCGGCTCTCGGTGCAGACCTGTCCATTCCCGCCCGTTCCTGCCCGAGAGACCCGGCTGCCCGTCCCGCCCCTACCCGGCTACCTGTGTAATGTGGACTGTGCAATGTGCATTGCACATACCTGGTTGTGCAGGCCCGCTGATCCTGCTGGGCTGGGCTCGGCAGTGTCAGCGGAGCAGGAGGGATCGCCGTGACCGAACCCAGCGGCGCTCAGAGGGCGGGCCGGGGTCGGGCACCGGGAGGGAGAGGGAGGGCGCGGGGAGGCCCTCTCCCTTCCGGCCGGCCGGTTCCGTCCGCCGCGCCGGCGGAACCCTTGCCAGCGGAGCGGAGCCGCGGTCCGTGCGCGCTGCCCGTGGTTCCGATCTGTCCGTCCTGCCCGCGACCCTCCCCGGCAGAGGTTTTTACCGCGTCCGGGGTTATCAGCGCCTGCAGAGGTCATCAGCCGCCGGCGGGCTCTGAGCTCCACCCATCCTGCTCTTCAGGTGCCGCCCGGGCAGCGGCCGGTTATCTGCCCAAGTGGAGGCTTTATTGGCCGGTGGTATATGACGGCGGGCGGGTGTCGGAATCACGCTGCGCAGCATGGTTGACGGCACTGATACGGCGTGATTGCCACTCAACCGATGGCTGATTGCCACTGATTGCCATCCAGCAGCTTGATAATGACCTGGCCTATTGCCTTGAGATGAGGCTGGGTCGCTGAAATTTAATTCCAAATTTACACCATTACCTAAGACGTTTTTTTTTGCGTAGCTGTTAGTGTTGTCTACTTAACACCTCACATAAATACTTGACAACTCGTGACATGCCATTGTGACAGTATGCTTTAAAATAAATTGTAGCATATATTAAAATCGACTTTTCCAGTTGGCGTTTTACATGTAACTGATGAAATGGGGTCATACTTTCTATGGTTCCCACGGCTGCCAAACCCTGCCCTGTCCTCCCACACCGCCGTTCCACCTTGCC
Organism: Amphibalanus amphitrite; assembly: GCF_019059575.1. NCBI lineage: Eukaryota > Metazoa > Arthropoda > Thecostraca > Balanomorpha > Balanidae > Amphibalanus > Amphibalanus amphitrite. Next base: position 897,203 of record NW_024881642.1, on the reverse strand, counting down.
GATAGGCCCACCTCCCCTCTCACCACCTCGTGGAGCCGATCGGGCGCTAATGCGCACCGATCGTCCATTTCAATTACGACCGGCCCGGTCTCTAATTAAATGCCTCAGAGTCCATTACGGGTGGGCGCTGACGGCGGCGGCACTTCCTGTTGGCTCTGTTCCTTCCGGGAGGTGGCGGCGAGGCGTCACGAGCGCGCCCGATCCCTTCAGGACGTTCCACTGCTTGCGCCCCCGCTTCCTGCCCTTTAACCCGGGCCAATGTGATTGTCGGGACGCGCTCAGGGGAGCCGCGAAGGATGACTGAGGATGGAAGGGGGGACTGTCGGAACAAATTTCGGAGGGAGGATGTCTCGGATTAGGGCTCGGGCTCAGCTATTTGTGGCGGTAAATACTGCTCCTACATTTCCGCTGTGAGCTATGAATGGTGAATGATGATCGTTACCCTTTCCTGGTAATAAGAAGGGCCTTCTCCCCCTTCCATTTCCTGTAGCTATATCGATTTAACCCTCGCCGGACCTATTGGTTTTCTACATACGCGCCGGCCGAGGGGGGGGGGGGCGGGTACGACCCCCCCTCGCCGTTTCGCCCCTGGTGGAGCTAGCGCGTCGCGGAAAAAACGAGCGTGTGCGCCGTTACAAGACGCAGAGATTGGTACCCGATTTTAAGGTCCTAGGTCAATCGGTGACCTCTGAGGTCAGGTCAAGTGCCCCAGGGTACGGTTCAGTTTTTGGTGAATAACTTCGCAAAAAACGGCCGCAGAGCCGCGATTTTGGCAGCATCGTGTTTGCCTCCCTCAGGCGCGTCGAATGATATACTTTTTGTTCGGGTCAGGTCAACTTGGGGTGTTGACCTCAGGTCAAGGTCAGGTCAGCACCCCCAGGTCACGAAGTTGGTCGAAAGAGGTCATGTCGCATATCATTCGATTCGGCAGGTCTTCCTGAGTCCATTGGTGGCTTTCTCGACTCGCTAGCTCAATTTGATTGGGAGTTATTGACGAAAAACTAATATGACCTTGATGACGTCATAAATGACGTCACGGAAGGTCAACATTGCAAAAGTGACGCATCTAACCTTGCAAGGAGTGCATCGAATCACGATTCTGTGTGCTTGAGATAGTTGGAGATCGTTCCCGGCGCCAGAATAGCAGTTTGAATTTTTCCCCATTGACTTATAATGGTGAGGTCACGAAAATGACCTGACCTCATATGACCTTTAGGAAAAATCCGAGATATACAAGTTGTGAGACTCATAATGGATACTAGATCCTGCAAGTTTCATTTCCCTGTGACATCTCCTCTGGCAGTGAGGGCGTTGCGCAGTTGCGACATCTGAAGACCGTGCAGAGGTTCACTTATGACGTCATAGGTCAGTGACCTGACCTGACCCAAAAATGCGGTTGGTGTCAAAAGATGCGGCTTGGATCAAAGGTCAGGTATGCCAAGTTTCAGCTCTCTATCGCCAGCGTGTTCGGAGCTATCGCGAAAAAACCCTATGGGGGGCGGCACCCGCCCCCCCCCCTCGGCCGGCGAGGGTTAACCTTCAAAGCAAATGGATCAGAACTTGGATCGGGGCTGGGCATTGGTTATTTTTGTCGAACTCGCCCTGCAGGCCTCCCCTGCTTTTGTTCCACTTAAAACGCAGTTAACGCAGTTCTTCACGTAACTTTATGGTGCCAACTTTGAATACACTTGCAAAATTAACCATTTATATTTATGTTACCTTTTATGCGCGACTGTAATAGACATCACAAAGTTGCGTGCCCAGACGGCCTCGATCCCAATGTTATCCATTTGCGCGTCACCTTCCCCCATGTGTCTGTGGTTTGTCCTTTCCTCTATTTCCGTGAGCGTTGCCGCCGACCCCGCTCCCGCAGAAGGGCCCGATTTGACCGTCCGATAACTCTCGGGGCTCCCCGCCGACCGGGGGCACGTCAAGGAGCGTGTTTCCCTCCCGCCGTCCGCGCTAACCACCCACCTGCCGGCACGAACACGCGCGCAGCTACAAGACAACGGGCTTTAAATTTACCGGCCCTGAAGATAGGATCTGGGATGCGGGCACGCGCTCGCCGGAGGCGCCGCCACCTTCACCCGCGCCGCCGCTGGTTCCCTAGAGCAGCTGGGGAGAGAGTGGAAGACACGGGGAGAGGGTGGGGGACAGGTGGGACAGGAATGGTACCGGCAGACAGCGGGGGAGACGCCCGCTCTGTCTGACAAACAGGGCGACTGCGGAGCACGCGCCGAGGCGGGGAGCTAACCCTTTCTCGGGGCCTGCCGGCGGGCGGTGGGAGCTATTGACGGCTCTGACAGGCCGGCTGGAGACCGGAGCGGCAGATGCCGGGCACAGACGAGTAAACAGACTGAGTGAGGACTGGGGAGGTGGTTTCCGTCGACTCAGGACCGTCACCTGGCCGCGGGCACCGACCGTCAGCTGCCGGTCTTAGTTCGGCAGACAAACATCCTCAGCTAAATACGCCGCGACGGCGCCGCCTGCTCTCCTGGTTTCCGCTGTTGTTAGGTGCCAGCGCTCTCATGTAGCTCTCAGGAAATTCTCGTATATCATCACTGGTTAATTAGATACGAAAATAGCTTCCTCGTTGACATGGCCATGAAACATCGGGTTTTTATATCACACGGATTCAGTAAAACATTATATTTTCAGTTTCACGCAGGTATAGTTTGTTTGATTTTGTGTTTGTTTGATTTTCTGCACAATTCACACACAGCCTCTCAAATTTATCGGTCTTATATCGCCAAATAATTAAATGTTTTGAGCTTCAATTCAACGTTCTTTCTCACAGTCAATGTCCAAGTTCTCCAATACTCAAATGACAGATGTCATTACGGAGCGAGCGAAGCGAGCGGAGTCTTTCCTTAGATTAACGGAAATTTCTGAGTATGAGCGGCCGCGGCCGGCCGGCCGGCCGGCCGTGCGGACGCTTTTGCGAGGCTTATATCTCAGCAACCACTTGACCGATTTACACGCGGTAATTTTTGTAGGGTAGTTTCATTTTTTCTACCAAGTATTGGACTATTCCCGATGCATGTGGGTGACCCCTTATGCACGTGCCACGTGCAAAACGAAGAGGTGTCAGTTTTGTAATTGTTGCAATATCTTGGTAACTACCTACTTGGCCGATTGCGCTGAAAATTGGCATGTAGGTACTAGGTAGGCACCCACTAGGCACTGCATATCCATGTGCCAGAGTTGGGGTGCTGCTGCACGTGCGCACGTGCAGGGGTCGTTTCCAGATCTCGAGAACGGCTGGACCGATGGCGCTCAAATTTGGTACACGGTTAGGGACCAGTTAGTAGGGTGCCGTGCACAAGTCAGTTGGGACCCATTTTGCACGTGCGCACGTGCAGGGTGCCGCTTTCAGATCTCGAGAACGGTTGGGCCGATTGTGCTCAAATTTGGCACATCGCTAGAGACCGGCTAGTACGGTGCCGTGCACAAGTCAGCCGGAGGTGCCCCCTCGAAATTTCGCACGTTCAAGGCCCACCCTCTCGCCCGCTCCGTTAGTCGCCCCAAAAGGCGTTATACTGGTTTCATAAATCTGCATAACTTCGTATCGGCTACTCGGAAGGGAATGCCCGATGCCGAATGCGTTTCTTTGGCTTGAAGATGAAAATGCACATTCGTCGGCATTCTTTCATTACAGAATAAGAAATCGTCATTGTTCCAAAGCATAAAAACTTAATCATGTGTATTATGCAATGCTAACATTGCAGTAGATGCCTGTACCATGTTAAGAATTGTTACCTTCCTCTAACCGTTGCAAATATCCCACGGCTGGGACTTCTTTATACCCAGCACCCTATCCGTTTAAACTCCCGGCCCCCATTTAAAGGCCCTCAGTCCATTTAAACCGTCTGCAGGCGGCGGCGGAGACCGTTGGAGCCGGCTGGCCCGGCGCCGTCTCCTGAGGCGGTCGGCGGGTGCAGCGGAGCGGGGGCAGGTGCTGGTCTGGTCCCCTATCGGCGCTCCCCGACCCTCCTACCCTCCCCGGCCGGTGGCCGCAGGTGGGCCGTTTGTACCGCGGCAGGGGGCCGAGCACGTGCCTCCGTCGCGCCGCCGATCGGGTGATGATATTGACGGGGACCGCGTGGCGCGGAGACGGCACCGCGCGGTGGAGCTGATCGGAGCCGACCTCTGACCCTGCGACCGGGCAGTGAGCGGTGCCTGAAAGCAGGGTTCGGCTGGCGTCATCGCTTTCTTTGACTGGCGCGGTTCCTGACGGATATTGGTCGCCTCAGACGGCTTCTTGCGATGGTAGTGAAGAATGGCACGGGCGAGAGGTGGCTGATGAACGCCCGAGTACCTGGTAACGCGCTTCAGGTGCGACCCTTCAAGCCAGCCTTTGAAGAGTCTGAAAGACACTCAGCAGGACTTATTGCAGGACCATATTGCAGTTGCTAGAGGCTGCTGCTCGAAACGATTCAAGCTTCACTTTAGTGTCACTCTGGCTTCTAATTATCCGCATAAAAACTGTACCTGCCCAAAGCTCCGTGATATATCTTTGAAGGACGGACGAAGGGTCAGTGCAGGTCATTTAGGAGGGACAAGCGGAGGGTCAGAGCAGGTCATGTAGGAGGGACGCAGGGTCACTGCAGGTCATATAGGAGGGATGGACGGATAGGTCAGTGGCTGCAGGCTACTGCATCGGGTGTCCGCAGTTTCTACTGCAGGTCACTGTCCGTGTGACCGCAGGTGTCGACGGCCGCGTTGCACGGCTCCCGCAGGTGCCACCGCCTCCCCTTCCCGTCCCGTCTCTCCCCTCGCGTCGCTCCGCGGCTGTGTTTGTCTCCGCGGCGTGTGCCTCGCCATTGTCCCATCTCTCGGCAGAATTGGCTCCAAGATTACAATCTAAATAGAGGCGCCACCTGGCCGTGCGCCCGCGCCCCAGACACACGACAAAAGGTGACGGCTGTCGCGGCGGCGCGCGGCGGCGCCGGCCGGGGGACGCCGCCGGCCGCCGAGCAGGAGCAGCGCGCCTCTCACGGCCGGCCGCTCCCCTTTATGATAATCGGGACGGTCACAGCGCCATGAAAGACGGGCGCCGCGCGTGCCGCGGCCGCCTGCTCCCGGGGGCGTCCCCCTAGGAGCGGCTGCCGGCGGCGCAGCCGGGGCGAGACGGCTGCTCCGGCGTCCTGTATGTGTGTCTGTGTGTATGGGGACCGCGCTGAGATGGGTATGGGACGCTGTTTTGGACTCCAGAGACTGTTCGATCATTTTCTGGAAACGTCCTGATTGAAAAAGGTAAAAGTACTTGCCTAAATAGTTTATTTAGCTGGCAGTAAAGTGCACAACACATCGGTGTGATCTTTCATACCAAAATAGGTACATTTTCAGTTAATGATAACGCAAAATTCGAACTATTTTAGAAGTGTCCGTGAATGTAGGTTAAAAGATACAGCCGTGGAAATCAGGATAGACAAAAAAAAAACACTGTCCCATAAGACGTGATTCTCGTTGAAGGCTTTCACATTTCACTTGATTACCACCGTGACCAGAAAAACCTATTGTGAAAGTGGCTATCCATGTCGGGAGATTTTTGACAGGTTGCCGCGGACACTGCGAAGCACTGACCGCCGTCCGGCCCCATTTCGCCATTTGCGGCGTAAAATTTCTCGAGGAAAAACACCGCCGCTCCCACTGGCGGGCACGTGACCTGAGCTCGCGCCACCGCCACCGACTCGCGCGCAAATTCCGGCGGCACGCGCGGCCGGCGCGCCGGCGCCAGTCACGTGCCGCCGGGACGCGCCGGGAGGGCCGGGAGCGCCGGCGGGCAGGGGCGGCACGAGATGCCGGGCCAGCCGAATGGGTGCGTGACCGACTAACTAGGACTCCGCTCTGGCCGCGCTATTTGCTACCGAGACAATCTGCGCAGATAGCAGTGATCCTTGCGACAATCATCTCAATGAGTGGTTGTTTGCCGGGAATTCCATCACTGAGATGGACGAGTTTTCTCCATGGAGTGCTATAGCGGCAGCCGAGAAGAGCTAAGTGATATCCAAACATAGTGGTTACCATCAACCAATTACACCGACCAAAATCGATCTCTGTTGGCTGAAATTTGTTCACCAAACAAAACAAAACATCGGACGGCATGCTTCGTGTTACCCGCCTACTCTTCCCTCACCCAGGTCCCAGGCCCAGCCGACCCCTTCCCTGCCCCACCAGTGACTCGTGGTGCCCAGGCTCGCGGCTCCCGTCCGCTCCTTTGTTCCCGGAGGTGGTTCGTGCGGCCACGCGTGGGTGAGTCAACGCACTGCCGTGTGCGTAGGTGGGCGGGTGACCGGAGACCGGAGCGTTCCTCTATCGCCGCCCGCAGGTCCGTAGCGGTGTCATTAGGTGCGCGTGCCAATCTGGGTGCAGTGTTGGGCGTCCGTGAACTATTTGTTTCTGTGATAAGGGAAGGGACGGCGCTGGCACCGGGCCGAGGTGGCTGCATGGTAATTAGGGAACGACCAGAGACCACATCGGCAGGAAGTCGGTGACCCTCTGTCGTCCGTCCATTCATCTGTCTGTCTATTTGTTTCTTTCCGTCTATCCGTCTATCCGTCTGCTCCTCTGTCCGTTTTTTTTTTCTCTCTCTCTCTCCCTCTCTTTCCGTTTGTCTGTTTTTCTAATATTTTTTTTTCTGTCTGTCTGCCTGCCTGCCTGCCTGCCTGCCTGCCTGCCTGCCTGCCTGCCTGCCTGCCTGCCTGCCTGCCTGCCTGCCTGCCTGCCTGCCTGCCTGCCTGCCTGCCTGCCTGCCTGCCTGCCTGCCTGCCTGCCTGCCTGCCTGCCTGCCTGCCTGCCTGCCTGCCTGCCTGCCTGCCTGCCTGCCTGCCTGCCTGCCTGCCTGCCTGCCTGCCTGCCTGCCTGCCTGCCTGCCTGCCTGCCTGCCTGCCTGCCTGCCTGCCTGCCTGCCTGCCTGCCTGCCTGCCTGCCTGCCTGCCTGCCTGCCTGCCTGCCTGCCTGCCTGCCTGCCTGCCTGCCTGCCTGCCTGCCTGCCTGCCTGCCTGCCTGCCTGCCTGCCTGCCTGCCTGCCTGCCTGCCTGCCTGCCTGCCTGCCTGCCTGCCTGCCTGCCTGCCTGCCTGCCTGCCTGCCTGCCTGCCTGCCTGCCTGCCTGCCTGCCTGCCTGCCTGCCTGCCTGCCTGCCTGCCTGCCTGCCTGCCTGCCTGCCTGCCTGCCTGCCTGCCTGCCTGCCTGCCTGCCTGCCTGCCTGCCTGCCTGCCTGCCTGCCTGCCTGCCTGCCTGCCTGCCTGCCTGCCTGCCTGCCTGCCTGCCTGCCTGCCTGCCTGCCTGCCTGCCTGCCTGCCTGCCTGCCTGCCTGCCTGCCTGCCTGCCTGCCTGCCTGCCTGCCTGCCTGCCTGCCTGCCTGCCTGCCTGCCTGCCTGCCTGCCTGCCTGCCTGCCTGCCTGCCTGCCTGCCTGCCTGCCTGCCTGCCTGCCTGCCTGCCTGCCTGCCTGCCTGCCTGCCTGCCTGCCTGCCTGCCTGCCTGCCTGCCTGCCTGCCTGCCTGCCTGCCTGCCTGCCTGCCTGCCTGCCTGCCTGCCTGCCTGCCTGCCTGCCTGCCTGCCTGCCTGCCTGCCTGCCTGCCTGCCTGCCTGCCTGCCTGCCTGCCTGCCTGCCTGCCTGCCTGCCTGCCTGCCTGCCTGCCTGCCTGCCTGCCTGCCTGCCTGCCTGCCTGCCTGCCTGCCTGCCTGCCTGCCTGCCTGCCTGCCTGCCTGCCTGCCTGCCTGCCTGCCTGCCTGCCTGCCTGCCTGCCTGCCTGCCTGCCTGCCTGCCTGCCTGCCTGCCTGCCTGCCTGCCTGCCTGCCTGCCTGCCTGCCTGCCTGCCTGCCTGCCTGCCTGCCTGCCTGCCTGCCTGCCTGCCTGCCTGCCTGCCTGCCTGCCTGCCTGCCTGCCTGCCTGCCTGCCTGCCTGCCTGCCTGCCTGCCTGCCTGCCTGCCTGCCTGCCTGCCTGCCTGCCTGCCTGCCTGCCTGCCTGCCTGCCTGCCTGCCTGCCTGCCTGCCTGCCTGCCTGCCTGCCTGCCTGCCTGCCTGCCTGCCTGCCTGCCTGCCTGCCTGCCTGCCTGCCTGCCTGCCTGCCTGCCTGCCTGCCTGCCTGCCTGCCTGCCTGCCTGCCTGCCTGCCTGCCTGCCTGCCTGCCTGCCTGCCTGCCTGCCTGCCTGCCTGCCTGCCTGCCTGCCTGCCTGCCTGCCTGCCTGCCTGCCTGCCTGCCTGCCTGCCTGCCTGTCTGCCTGTCTGCCTGTCTGCCTGTCTGCCTGTCTGCCTGTCTGCCTGTCTGCCTGTCTGCCTGTCTGCCTGTCTGCCTGTCTGCCTGTCTGCCTGTCTGCCTGTCTGCCTGTCTGCCTGTCTGCCTGTCTGCCTGTCTGCCTGTCTGCCTGTCTGCCTGTCTGCCTGTCTGCCTGTCTGCCTGTCTGCCTGTCTGCCTGTCTGCCTGTCTGCCTGTCTGCCTGTCTGCCTGTCTGCCTGTCTGCCTGTCTGCCTGTCTGCCTGTCTGCCTGTCTGCCTGTCTGCCTGTCTGCCTGTCTGCCTGTCTGCCTGTCTGCCTGTCTGCCTGTCTGCCTGTCTGCCTGTCTGCCTGTCTGCCTGTCTGCCTGTCTGCCTGTCTGCCTGTCTGCCTGTCTGCCTGTCTGCCTGTCTGCCTGTCTGCCTGTCTGCCTGTCTGCCTGTCTGCCTGTCTGCCTGTCTGCCTGTCTGCCTGTCTGCCTGTCTGCCTGTCTGTCTGTCTGTCTGTCTGTCTGCCTGTCTGCCTGTCTGCCTGTCTGCCTGTCTGTCTGTCTGTCTGTCTGTCTGTCTGTCTGTCTGTCTGTCTGTCTGTCTGTCTGTCTGTCTGTCTGTCTGTCTGTCTGTCTGTCTGTCTGTCTGTCTGTCTGTCTGTCTGTCTGTCTGTCTGTCTGTCTGTCTGTCTGTCTGTCTGTCTGTCTGTCTGTCTGTCTGTCTGTCTGTCCGTCTGTCTGTCCGTCTGTCTGTCTGTCTGCCGGTTTCTCTCTATCTGTCTCTATCTGCTCATCTGTCTGTCTGTGTCGCCGTTGTGTTTGTGCAGCTCCTCGACTCCACCTGAGCCGACCACCTGTGTCGGCCTCGATCGCGAAGAAGGCTGCCTCGACAGCTGCGGCGATCACAAGAGAGCCGCCGAAAAACAGCCGCCCAGGCCCGCGCCCGCTGAGCGGATTGACTCGGAGACACTTGGCGCCGGTTACAGAGACACGGTCACGGAGAGAGCAGCGGCCAATCGACGCGCGATCGGAGGCTACCTCTCACCCTCCTTTCATACATCTGTTTTGACCTTTGTGAAAATTTCAGATCCACTTTTATGTAAATAGTTTCAGTTTTATAAAAAATCGGTTGAAATAAAGCATAATAGTAAATATTACAATTATTATTAGTATCATTATAATATTTGCTATATTTCTAATAGTACCGAGCGTTGATGGATTTTTCTATGCTATGTATACTTGAGCGTTAATCGGGCCCCCTGAGGTAGGTTGCCTTTGCGTATGCTTTGCACCTATCACAGCTTGAGCTGTAGGCATCCCTCGGTGTGAGTCACCGACAAATCGTCAGCCCTCCAACCACTGACCTACGCGCTTCCCGCGGTCTCGGTGTTTACCCCCGCCCCGGACGGGGAGGGGGCGTCTTCCGGTGGAGGTCACCGGAAGGTGCTGCCACGCCGGCTGACTCGGCCAGCCGGGCGGCACCTCCTCAAGGCGAGCCTCTCGGCGACCCGGCCCAGTGACCGCCCGCGCCGGCCGCCACCCCTGCCCCGGTAACCGCCCGGTTCCGCCCCGCTCCGCTCGGGCTCCGCTCGGGCTCCGCTCGGGCTCCGCCCGGGTTCCGGCCGGCTTCCGGCGAGTTCCGGCGCTCAGTGCCGCTCCGGGAGACACGCGGGGCGTCTCGGCACGCGCAGAACACGCCCCGTGCCGCCCGGTGACCCGGGGGCGCCGCTCCGCCCCTCCCCGGAACGGTGACGTGTGGGGGCGTCGGACGGACGCCGCCGGTTGGTTGGAGTGTCCGGAGTCCGGACCGTGTTCCGGACCTTGTTCCGGCGCGATGTGATTACCCCGCCTGCCGCCGGGGTGAGCTGGCCGCGGACAGCCGGCCTTCGAAGGAGAATCGATATCACAAGTGTCGCTGGTCGTGGCTCACAGCACAGGTGTCTACAGTCCAGAAGGCATTCGGTACCTCGAGCAGTCATTGAGGAGAGGTGTGAAAGAGCTGTCAAGAAGAATGGAATGCTTCGTCAGAAAGACAGATAGATGCCTCTCGACATTTACCAGCACAATCCTTATTGCAAATGTTATATCTAGCGCGACTCCATCCTACATAAGCGTTTATGATGTTAACCCTCGCACGACCAGGCCATTTCTCATAACACGAACGACCAGGGGGGGGGGGGTTGTTACGACCCCCCCCCCTGGCGTTTCGAAACGGAAGGTCGTAGAGCTTAGCGGAAAAAACCAACGGATTGCTCTCAACGAGATCTCGCGATTGGTGGTATATTTTTTGGTCCTAGGTCAACATTTGACCTACTTATGACCGGTCAAAGGTCAAATTTTCCGAAAAAAATCAAACTTTTTCAACTTTCCGCGGCGATTGCGGCAAAACGGTGGGAGATGTCGACTTGAAACCTTCACTATCGTGTTCCTTGATCAATTCTCTATCGTTTGGTATGTATTTCGTTTCCCTAGCTCTACAAATGGCGCGTTGGGAGCGCCGGAAGTCGGCAAGGTCACAGTCGGCGGCAGAAATTCGAAAAATCAAAATTTAAATTTTTGAAATCTGATTGTGTTTTTGGATTTGGGAGGTCCATTTGCTCCCTATAGAAGCTAATATTGCTGCATATTCCCATTGAGGTGACAAGAATTAGCAAAATAGTGGTTCGGGCGCTTTTCAAAAATAGTACCGGACGCTGTTCCTCTTGTGACGTCATAGCTCCGTGACCTGACCTGACCCGGTCAATTTTCTTGCACCACACGATCGCCAATGCTTGCCCCAACATGCATGGGAAGTTTCATCATGATCCATCAAACAATGTGGGTATCACCGGCAGAAAACCTAGGGATTCGGCGCACACGTTTGGTAACTGTCGGCCGGAGGCTGTACCTCTTATGACGTCATAACTCCGTGACCTGACATGACCCGATCAATTTTTTTCGGCAAAAGATGCGCAAAGGCTGCCCCAGAGGGTATTGAAAATTTCAGCCCGCTACAACAAGCCGTTTAGCGTGCACTTCGAAAAAACCTCAGGGGGGGTTGATACACCCCCCCCCCCTAGGCGTTCTAGGGTTAACATAATTCATCACGGAATTCCTTTGCAGACTGCAGACTGCTGATCTTTTGAGCACTGCTCTTTTGGAAACCAGCGCTCCATTGAAGAAAAAAAAAAAAACAGTGCTCTTATGCGTTTAGACTTTAGACGCTGGTGGGTTGAAAATAATGCTTATTTTTCTAGTTTCAAGGCCAAACCAGGACACAAAGTAAGCTGCAGCATCAAACAATGAAGTGCGACGTTCACATGTTCCCCGGAGCAGGGTAGGCCTGTTAATGCAGTTCATCTGCGTCACATACTGGTAAGCTGTCAGCAGCGGGTCAGGGGCATCTGTGCAGGATGAGGGACTGCCGCGCCGAGCTCCCAGGCACTGCGTGCTCGGCACCGAGGTCACTTATCGGGGGCCGCCTCCCCGAGGTCAGCTGACGGACTGACACCGCGGCACCGTCCGGAGCGCGCGGTGGCCGGTATACGGGACAGACAAGTCCAATAACTGGTAAATGGCATAAATTCAGGGTCATTCGCCTCGTCTATCCGAGACCGCAATTGTAGCTACTGCGTCCTATCTGCACTGCCACGGCGCAGAACAGCGGCATGGGCATTGCAGATACTAACACAAAGCAAAGCTCGGTCTACTTCCTAACCATCAAAGCGAACCATGATTAGCTCCTGGGCAAACACTCAGCGGAGGCCGCTCAACATGAAATTAGTGAGCATGTAGTGCTGAAAATGCACATCGACGGAGGACTGACTGGTGTGACGTATCAGCATCGTACGGAGATTCGCCAGTAATCCCGCAGGCAGGGGAGGCTGCTCGGTGATCCACTAGTACGAGTATTCTACCGGCGAGGGAGATCGCTCGGCCTTGAATCTCGGGTCCCCAATCCCGTCGCTCTCGGCTCCGCTTCACGGTGCGCCGGCCGGCGGGCGGGCGGGGGGC
>NW_024881642.1:790000-882500 GCF_019059575.1 Amphibalanus amphitrite | reverse complement strand
GGGGGTACGACACCGCCTCGTCGTTTCGCCCCTGGTGGAGCCAGCGCGTCGCGGAAAAAAACGAGCGTGTGCGCCGTTACGAGACGCAGAGATTGGTACCCGATTTTAAGGTCCTAGGTCAACCGGTGACCTCTGAGGTCAGGTCAAGTGCCCCAAGGTACGGTTCAGTTTTTGGTGAATAACTTCGCAAAAACGGCCGCAGAGCCGCGATTTTGGCAGCATCGTGTTCGCCTCGCTCAGGCGCGTCGAATGATATACTTTTTGTTCGGGTCAGGTCAACTTAGGGTGTTGACCTCAGGTCAAGGTCAGGTCAGCACCCCCAGGTCACGAAGCTGGACGAAAGAGGTCATGTCGCATATCATTCGATTCGGCAGGTCTTTCCGAGTCCATTGGTGGCTTTTCCGACTCGCTAGCTCAATTTGATCGGGAGTTATTGACGAAAAACTAATATGACCTTGATGACGTCATAAATGACGTCACGCAAGGTCAACATTGCAAAAGTGACGCATCTAACCTTGCAAGGAGTGCATCAAATCACGATTCTGTGAGCTTGAGATAGTTGGAGATCGTTCCCGGCGTCAGAATAGCAGGTTTCGTTTTTCCCCATTGACTTACCTACATATAATGGTGAGGTCACGAAAATGACCTGACCTCATATGACCTTTAGGAAAAATCCGAGATATACAAGTTGTGAGACACGTAATGGATACTACTAGATCCTGCAAGTTTCATTTCCCTGTGAAAGCTCCTCTGGCAGTGAGGGCGGTGCGAAATTGCGACATCTGAAGACCGTGCAGAGGTTCACTTATGACGTCATAGGTCAGTGACTTAACCTGACCCGAAAATGCAGTTGGTGTCAAAAGATCCGGCTTGAATTAAAGATCAGGTATACCAAGTTTCAGCTCTCTATCGCCAGCGTATTCGGAGCTATCGCGAAAAAAACCTATGGGGGTGGGGGCGGCACCCGCCCCCCCCCCTCGGCCGGCGAGGGATAACTGAATTGTACCACGGCCTAACATGAAACGGAAGGACACGTTGAGGAGCTTTTAGATATCTGGAATTTATTACAGGAATCTAGTTAGTATACAAATTACAAGGACATAAATAGGTATGAAAACCAAAGTTGGAAAAGGACTTTAGGTGGGTATGCCGTTTTCTTTCAATCAATAGCTGCGTAAAAACAATGACAATTGACATCACTGTGCGTGCTTATGATAAAAATATCAAATAAATTAACCCTCGCGGGCCCGGGGGGGGGGGCGTTTTTCGCCCCCCCTGGCGAATATTTGCGATAACTCCCGAACGCTTAGGGATAGGAAGGCGAAACTTTCAGTACCTTTTCTCCCATCAATTTGACATCTTCTGTAGTAAAAAATTTGGACCTAGCCCCCTTGATGACGTCACAAGGTCCATTTTTCTAGACCCCTGCAAGGCAAACTTCGGCGTCACAGACGCAAACTTCAAATAGCTGCTAAAAATAGAGTTTTAGAGATACAGACAAATTACGAGCACGGCTGTGTAGCGTTTGACCTAGAGAAAAATAGAAAAATAGTTTTGGTGACCTGAGGTCAGAGGTCAGGTCAACGACCCCGAAATGTGGTTTTAGGTTTTCGCAAATAACTTCGACAAAAATGGTCCTAGAGCTACGGCAGTGGTACTATCGCATTCGCCTTGTCAAGCCGCGTCGAATGATATATATTTTGTTCGGAAAAGGTCAAGTTTCATGTTGACCTCATGTGACCTCGAATGACCTCTGGTTGACCTTGACACATGAAAGGTCGTTTATGATGGATTTGTACCCGCTGATCACGAATCTGGCATCTATTTTCCTCTAAGCCTTCATTTAGAGCTTCCGGATGGCAAAATTGTCTTATTTATTATAACTAACTTGAATCAGTGAAATAGCCTCTAGCAGGGATACTCTTCTGTGACCTTGACCTTTGAGCAGCCTTGTATCGTAAGATGAACCACAAATAGGGAACTGATAAGCCTCAAAACATTTCAAAACATCTTGGAAGTTAGCACGCAAGATGTGCGAAAAAGTGCCAAGTTTGAGGTCAATTTTGAGCGTGACCTTGACCTTGACCTTTGATTTGGAGCACATTTTCAGAATCCTCAGATTCTCTTCTTTCGTTTGACACCCAATTTTGCCGGTTTGATGCAGCCTGCCGTCCTCTAGAAGGCTTACTTTGAGATCACTACACATGTGCCGGTTTTGGCCTTTGACCTTGACCTCTGACCTTGAAAATTGACCTGAGGTCAAAAATTTTAGGTGCATTAGAATCGCCTCGTAAGGACCTTTCGTTTGGTATCGCTTTTGTTTCCATAGCTCCCTTATTTACGGAGTTAGACAGGGGGGCAAAAAACGCCCCCCCCCCCGGGCTGCGGTGGTTGGGATTACCCCCCGGGTCCGGCCGGGTTAAATTAAACGCAGGTGATGCTACTGTGTTTACTATTAGGTACAGCTAATAACAGACGTGCTTGCCATTACAGCTAAAAAAAAAAAAAATACTGCCTCGTTAATGCTATAACTGCGAAGCGACTAACTGATCTAGAAACTTCTGAATGCTGCAGGTCTGACCCCGGTACCGTGGAGCGCCCACGGTTGACGGTGGCCAGCCTCCCGAGCCCCTCCGCTGGCAGAGCACTGGCCAGCGGGAGCAGCCGGGCAGAGTGCGGAGGTCCGGTCTTTGTGCCCCCTCTCCGCAGAGCCCAGCCCCCTGTGAGGGGAGGGGGAGGTCAAATACCGCGCCGTGCCGCCGTGTCGCCGCCGGAGCACGGCTTTGAAGCACGACGGTCGGGCTGAGCAGGGCGGAGCACGGCCGGCTGCTGAGGTGAAACCGCCGGGGGGGGGGGGGGTCGGGGCGGGACGGAGCCGCGGGGCGTGTCCGCGGTCGGCCGGAAGCCGGAGGTGGGGCGGCTGATAGTGCCTCTGATAGAGCTGCCGCCGCCGCGTCGGCCGTGCTCCGACCTGCAAGGGCCCCCGGGCGGATAATGGAGGGCGGTGGCGGCGGCGGCGGCTGGGGGGGGGGGGGGCGAGAGTGGGGGGGGGGCACGGGCGGCGGCGATGGCGGCGGCGGCGGCAGCCGGTATTGTCGTTTCCGACGGTGGCTGGAAATTGTCCTCTGTGGATTGTCGGCCGTTTGTAGTCGGGTCAGAGTTTCTATGGAGACCGTGGCACCGGCCAGCAGAGATCGGGCTACTGAACTACGGAACAGAGCAGTCTGCCCTATTGTTGTCGACAGTGAACCTTCGGAACAATATAACTAAGTCCGTTCTGAGCATATATCTATCTATCTACATATTCTAAAAACAGCTGGGAGAAACTCACATTTTGTTTCCTAGATAGTGCACTCTTACAGACAGATTTTACCGTTCTGATGTGAAACAGAAGCTCAATCTACCATTAGAATTCGTCGTAGAATTATGCACTTTGTCTGTTTACGCAAGAAGTTGAACCTATCCTAAGCGCCAGTTCAGTCTGCCTTCCGTCCCGCGTCAGCAGGGGAATCCTCGTGACGCCTCAGTCCGTGACGTTTCTCCGGCCCCCGCCACCGTGACGCCACTACCTTCCGGCGGCGTCACGGGCCGTTACCCCGGCCCCGGCGCGCCGGCGTCTCAGCTGACCCGACCGGAAACACTCCTTCCGTGTAGGAGCCGTGTGATCCGGACTGTCGGACTTACCCAGCAACGCCTCAAGGGGAAGGAGTACTTCACGGACCGAATAAAATGGTAACAGGAGTCGAAGGTAAGGAAGCATGGATGAGGTAAAGGGCAACTAAAGAAGTCTTTTTTTTAGTTTTTTTTTTTCATTTAGGTAGTCTCCTTCTCCAGGTATGCCCTCATGTTACGACTGTGAGCTTTGCTGATTGGCGCCCTGTAACGAATAAAAACAATCTATGGCCTGTAGCTATCCAGTTACAAAAGTGCCCCTCCGCCCTCCCCCCACAGGTCAGTTCCAGATTAGTATGCCGTAGCCCCCTCCCCGTTCTGTCCTGTGACCCTCTATCACCCCTGTGGCACGTGCCCGGCCGTCGGTGGCCCTCTCCTGTCGACCAGGTGCCGGCCAGCCGGCCTCCTCTGCACCCCTCTGCAGGTGCGCCCCTCGGCCGGCGCCGCACGCCCCGCCCCCGACGCCGCCGACTGGCCCACTGAAGGAGCCTCGGCCGCCTTCGGCCAATGGGCGGCCGCCTTGGCGGTGACGTCAGCGGGCGAGGAGGGTGCCGTCGACGCGATAAGTTTGGTGTCGGCGCCGGCGGCGGCTCAGACCGCGCCGCGCCGCGCCGCCGACCGGTAGTGCCGCCGCCGCCCCGATGACTAGTGTGCTGGCGCCGTGCAGTGTGTCCGCAATGGGCGTCAGCCGGGTGGAACGGACGGCGCCGCAGCTCGACAACGCCATGCTGCGCGAGATCCTGGGCCGCGGCGGCCCGGCCGGCCGCCACTTGTCGGCCAGTCCGCCGCCGAGCGAGCCGGGCGCCGCGGAGCGCTCCTCGGCAGAGATGCCCAGCCCGCCCGGCTCGCCGTCTGAAGACAAGAAGTCACGTCTGGAGAGCATCGTCTCCGGGATGCAGCCGGCCGCCGCCGCCTCTCCGCAGCCCGTCAACGGCTGCAAGAAGCGCAAGCTCTACCAGCCGGTGCAGCACGAGGCGGCGGCCCGCAGCGGCAGTGACTCGGAGCCGGAGCCGGAGCAGCCGGAGCCGGAGCTGGGTGACGGCGCCGCGCACAGCGAGCTGAGCTCGGTGCGCAGCCAGCTGGCGCTGATGCAGGAGCGGTACGCCCAGCTGTACCGCGAGCAGGCAGCCGCCATCAACAAACAGGAGCAGGAGCAGCGCGACCAGGAGCCCGACCAGGAGCCGCAGACGCCCGAGCAGTCGCCCGAGCGGCCGCGCGCCGAGGCCGCCGCCCGACCCACGCCCACCCGGCCCGACGACACTCCAGCGGCCAGCTTCATCGACTATGCGCGCCGCGTGCTCAGCGCCGACCTCAAGAGCAGGGAGTCGGAGCGGCGGCCGCGGCCCGCCGCCCCCGCCGCCGACGTGCAGGGCCTAGCCGACGCGCTCAAGGCGGAGCTGGCCACGTCTCTGACGGGCCTGGTGGACTCGATCGTGGAGCGTTGGGCGCAGCAGCGGCGCGCTCAGGTCAAGGCGGCAGAGGCCGAGAGCCAGGCCTCGCCGCGTGCCGAGATCCTGCGCCGCATCAGCCAGCACAACGGCCGCTTCCCGGCGGCGGCGGCTGCTGCGGCGGCGGCGGCGGCGCTGGGGGGCGAGCTGCCACCGTTCGGCCTACCGCTGCGGCCGCCCACCAGCATGGCCCACATGTACCCGCCGCACAAGGGCTTCTCGGGCCTGAGTCCGGCGGCCTACGGCCTGCCGCCGTTCTGCGCGCCATCACCGGGCGGTCAGCAGGAGCAGGAGTCGCCACTCAGCCTGGTCGTCACGCCCAAGAGGAAGCGGCAGAAGGTGTCGGACCCGCGGCTGGGCCACCTCGACTCTGACTCTCCACCGCCGCCGGCCGCCGCCGCGCCGCCGGCACCGCGCACGCTGCCCGGCCGGCTGCCCGACTCGCCGTTCCTGGGCTACCCGTACTACCCGGCCGCCACGCGCAGCCCGTCGGCCAGCCCGCCCTCGTCTCGGCCGACGATGCTGCACCCGGCGCTGCTGTCGGCGGGCCGGCGCTCTCCGCCGGATCCGCTCTCGTTCCGGCGCGATTCAGCGGTGGAGCGGTCTGATGGCCTGTCGATGGACGCCGGCTACCAGCTGGGGGAGACGACCCACCACCACTCCCCAGCCGGCTTCCACGCCAAGTTCGACGGTAAGCGGACGGGCGAGAGCGTTTGTTAACGACGGGGTAGGTGTGCAAGATGCAATTGATCAGAATTCATTGTCATGTATTTATTTGCCATTCATTTATTCACACGTCGCTTTTAGTTTTACATACCTAATTCTTTGCGAACCGAAGTAGCATGCCTCCATAGTTTTGTAGTCCATAGGTTCGATGGATCTCCAACAACCATTAGTAGGAACGAGCATCCAGAATCATTTTCTTGAAAAAATATTCGTTAAGTTGAGTATATCGGGTCGCCGAGGCCTCGTTCCCGTCTAACCCGCCCCGTCCCGTCTCGGCAGCCCGGTCCGGTCTCTCGCTGACCGCCGACTTCTCGTCGACGCTGACGCCGATGCACCTGCGGAAGGCCAAGCTGATGTTCTTCTGGTCGCGCTACCCGAGCTCCTCGGTGCTCAAGTCCTTCTTCCCCGACATCAAGTTCAACAAGAACAATACCGCACAGCTCGTCAAGTGGTTCAGCAACTTCCGGTAAGTGCTGGTGGCGGTCGAAAAGAGAGGGGATGGGTTTCGAGACTAGCCTTTTTGAAATTGGAAACAAAAGTGAAATCAGGGCCACCTGGGCTGTGTCACGATGTTATTTTGAACTAAATTTGACACAGAAGAGCTACACCATGTTCATTTCCAGTGTCGGATGGTTAATTTATGCAGGTCTTATTAGCCATCATTAGAACGATAATAGACTTTGAGAATGTATCCATTTGCTAATGGTGGCCAGGGGCGAATATGGTCTGCTCATTTTCGGCCAAGTGCCGCCATAAGTGTGGCGTTAATCACTGACAGAGGCCGTGTTCAGGGAAGGCGACCCGTGTTCTGGCCCGTTAATGCCTAGTCAGACAGGATTCACTGCCATGGCTGTAACAAAAGGCACCGGCTGGGGTTTCTGATCCTAAAATAGACGCCACCTTTTCAGCTAGAAACTGAGACCGAGATTAAACAGAAACATAACATAACACATCAAAGACCAGCATCAAAGACGTATAAACGCATCGTTCCTCTCTGAGCCAGCTGTTTTTACATAATTAGCTAGCGCAGCGGCGTAATTGATGCGCCGCACCTTGGTCAGTCGAGAGCGGCGGCTTCATATCTGCTCGGTCCCGGGGATGATATCGACGGCTGGTTATTTACGGCCACCCCGCGGCCTCGACCCACTCTCAGTGGCCTCCAGCAGTGCCCGCGGCATGAAACAGGTCGGGGATTGGGTCGGACCGTGCAGCGACGGAAATCCGACCCGCTCCTGTCTGTGGGGGACGCCGTACTGAGCTGAACTGACGCACCACAGTGATTAATGAGGGACATGTGTTCAGTCTGAGGCACTTTGTCACAGAACAGACTCAGGCGGGAAGTTTTCTGTCGGTCCGTCCGCACCTGTAGCCGCCATGCCAACAGTCAGTCAAGGATGTAGTCAAGTAAGCTCTGAAAAGCGAATGCCGGGGGACAAGTTTCACTAGGCATGATAAAAGCCACATTTGAGTCAACTTCAGCTTTTAGTGTCTAGCTGAGTGGCAGCGAGCAAACGTCAAAACGGCGCGAGTGGGTGATTCGATTTCTCACGAGCCCGAAATGGCCTGAAAGCATTAATTGAAGTGGATCGGAGCCTAATGCAGATGGCAGAAGATTGGCCATAAATCTGGCCGAACAAACTCAAACAAGGCGTCGTCACGCGCTCGAGCCGGCTGTGCCACCGCCACAAGAAATATTACCGAGTAAAGAAGGCAAAGTTGGCGAAACTCGACAACGCTCGTGTTGCGTCGGCCACAGCCGAGGCGCCCGATGGCGACTTGACACGAGATGCCGACCAGAAACGGCCCATAACTTGGTGAGCCATCGGCGTCAAACTGCGACCTGGCGAACGCACTAATGGTAGTTTACAGCTGCGGCGGCGTCGGGCCCGGCTCCCGGCCATCAGCCATTGATTTATCCGCGGCTGCTCGGCGCGGGCCGCGGCGGCGTCCCCTCCTCCCGGCACCGCTGACGGCTCCGGTGACCGTGAATTCCCGGTACCCTGCGCGGCCATCGATCGCCGGGAAGTGGGCTCTGCTCCCGGCCCCTGGGGCTCCCGGACGGTCCCGGGGGCGTCCTCCGCCGTCGGCGCTCCCTCTCCACCCTTCCCTTCCCTCGCCCCGACGGCGTCAGACCGTCGTTCATCATCGGCGCCGACGCGTCGCCGGCGTCGTCTGGCGGCGCGTGCCGGCTCCGCCGCATTTCCATCACAAAACAGCGCCAGCTTATCGCCGCTTTGTCCTCTGCCACCGGCGCGTTTGGCGCACAAGATGGCGCCAAATTGAGGAGCGCGCGCGGCCCGCTGCGGCGGCGCAGACTCCGGTCGGCCCTGCGCCGGTTAATTAAAGAGCAGTCCGGACAGATTGGGTGCCTCGGAGCAGTCGGCTTATGTAACCCAGGGAGGGGTCATTGGATTAGACAGGGAAATATACTGGCGCAGAGGAACGAAGGTCAGGTCATAGGGTTAGAGGAGACGAACTCTTTCCCACGAGAAGACATAATCGAGACAAGCTCCCCAAATCTGGTCAAGCTCAACTACGCACGCTATGACTGTTTTGTTGAGTTTTCTTGCTGAAATTCTCGCCTGGATATTTAACGTTTCCCGTAACCTGTTTGACTTTCAATTCACCACATGCGCATCTGTTGGCCCGGGACTCTTTTCGGCGCAGGGACGGGACTAGGAGCGCCGGAAAGGGACCGGGGCGGGACGGTGCGGTGCGCCGGGCGTCCACAATCAGCGAACCGTGGACGGGAAGTTCCTCTATGTCAGCGGGTCGCGGCGCTCCGCTGGGCTGGAGCAGCGCTGCCACTATCGAAAGTGACAGTCGCCGGCCGCCCCAGCCTGACTGAGGAGACCCATTAGACGAGGCGCCACGTGAAATAAGCTCGATTCACTTTCATCAGCAATTTGCCGAGCGTCTCTGAGCAGGCAGAGTAGCGGTGATCGCCAGCGTGACGACTGTTTTGGTCGGACTGGTGACCTGCTCACCAGCCGTGCCGAGGAGCCATTTTCTTGACAACAAAGAGTTACAACATTGTTACAGAGAGCTAATGATGACATATAGGCACCTAACCGTCGAAAGTCAATCTATGAAGCAGATGCCATAACCTTGTTGATCATTCCGAGATAGGAGTCTTGAGCACGCCACTTCAACGTCAGACCCTTGAGCGGCCCTTCGACTGACGGCGACTTTTCCTCCTTCCGCAGAGAGTTCTTCTACATCCAGATGGAGAAGCACTCGCGCCAGGCGCTCAGCGAGGGCGTCAAGTCGGCCGAGGAGCTGGTGGTCACCCCCGACTGTGAGCTGATGCGGGTCATCAACCTGCACTACAACAGGAACAATCATATCGAGGTGAGAGCCAGCGGCCCAGCGGGACCCCTGGTGGATGAGAGAGGGCTTATAGACATGACCGAGTCGCAGCGACTGAAAGGGCTCATCGTGGTCTTGCTCGACTGCCGGCCGTGACGGAGCACCGCCGTGACGTTAACGTGACGTGACGATCGAAGGGGATGTTTAGTCACGGCAGCAACGCTTTGTCTCTGAGCTGCGGAGAAATGGGTGGCGGGTCGCGCCTGGTGACGTAACCTTTAACCGCCGCCGGTGTGTGCTGGAGTGGGACGTACAGACTCTCTGTGCCTTTCGAGCAGGACGCACCCCTCTCAGCCCCGCTGACACACCCCTCTCCCCCGGCAGATTCCGGCGGACTTTATCGCCGTGGCCGAGGCGGCGCTGCGGGAGTTCTTCAGCGCCCTGCAGGCCGGCAAAGACGCCGAGCCCAGCTGGAAGAAGGCCATCTACAAAATCATCGCGCGTCTCGACCAGAACGTACCCGAGTACTTCCGGTCGCCGAGCTTCCTGGAGCAGCTGGAGTGACGGGCGGCCGCAGCTCGGCTACCGCCGATACCCTCTCTGAGAGAGGCTGATCCACAGAGTGCCTGCGTCAATCGTCCCGTGCCTTCCGCTGTACATAGCTCCGGGACATACCCAGTCCCCGAGCACGTGAATACGTGGCCATAGCCCGCCGCCGGCTCGTGCGTACACAGCACAGCCCTGCGTACATTCCATACAGCTCAGCACGCGCACCGCACAGCGCACACCCCGGCTCACCAGGCCCGCCAGCATCGCCGGCGGCGCCACAAAACTGACGCATAGAGTAGAGTTAAAATAGAGTCCTAGTTGAAAGTTGTCTCGGGAGTTGTTTCGAAGAGAGCCATTGCATTTTTGTATATGCGTCTTTGATGCTTGGTTTCCATTCCATAAAGCCAGTTGGAGGTAGATGTTAATGCCAGTTGTGTAGTTATTTGTTGTAATAATTGGTCACGTGTCTTTTTGGTCACGGTGTTGAACAGAGGAGCGCTCTCTAGTCGTCCCGCGGCGCGCGGTACCCCTACGTCATATCTAGTCACAACACATTCCGCCGTCGCCCCCCCCCCCACCTGGTGGCGTCACGGTCAGTGTGACGTCACGGTGTCACCTGCGAGTCACCGGTCATATCACGTGGTGTCGGGTCAGGTCAGCGTCAGAGGTCGTCGCGCAGCGAGTTTTTCATGTTTGCACAAAGATACCGCCGGTCGCTTACGGAGGGTAGAACAGCGTGGGATGCTGCAGACATTGTGTGTGCCTGACTGCTTTTGTGTGTGCGTGCGTGTGTAATGTGCGTGACACTCAGCAAATGTATATCGAGACAATACACACAATAACATGACCGATGTGAGTTTGTCCGGGAGCCAGTCGTGGCGTCCTCCGCGGTCAGCCGGTCGAAATGAGACGTTCCACTGATCTAACACGTCATTTTATTGACTGATGAACTTTATTTATATAGGTACATATAAAGTAGGCACCTACTTATAGAGGCATTTGTATAGGCCCAAATGGGCACTTTATATATTTTAAAGCACTTCTATATATAAAGCAACTATACGTATTTGCTAACTATTTTGCCTCGTTTTTATTTTATCAATTGGAATAAATGTTGGAAGGAAGCCTCGCAGGCCACGAGGAAGGGGCGACTGACTGTTCAGACGGGTTTTTCACGATGGCTCGAAACGCGCTGGCCAATGTCTTTTCAGGTCAGGTCCCTGACTAATGACGCCAGTCGTTATATACCTACCTAAAGCTGAAGTCTGCACCAAGCCTGCACGGTCCAAAAATGTCGCAAATTCGCAACGCTTTCAGTGCGTTTCACCTTTCGCGGGAAGATAAAACTTACCTATCGCACTTGGTGGCCTCCCGAGTCCCGAGCCCTCAAAACATGCATAGGGGAGACCGGGGCAAAGCGGTCATCCGGGGCAAAGCGGCCCGGGCCACCCTTCGTTTTGGCCCAGCACAACTGGCGTCAGCTCCGGTGTAAGGTTACCAATTATATACCAAAAATTGGCCAGATAGAGCCATTGCCATGAGGATACGACGCATTTGCCAATTATACTTCTTTTCGCGGTCGTTCGGATGAGCCAAGCCGGAGTTTCCGACCCGTCGCCACTTTTCCGTGACAGACGAAAAGGCATATATCCCCAGGTTATTCTTAACCCAATATTCTTATTTCTTACGCGTTTTAAGTGCTGTTTTATGCCATAACCGTTTGGAAGTTTATTTAACCCTCGCCCAGTTGGGGGGGGAGGGGCAATATGCCCCCCTGTGGTTTTCCTGAATAGCAAGAATTAAGAAAACGGCGGCACGCAGCGCCACCAAATTTTCAGTACCTACCCGCGCATCAATTTGACACCTTCACACAAAATTTCAAGTCTTAGGTCACCTTGGGTCAGGAGTAATTGAGGTCAAACTGAGGTCATGTTCGGGCAAAAATGAGCAAAAACATGAAATCTTGAAACGCTCATTAAAGCTACAGTTAACAAGCAATTTCAAAGTTCTTCATGAGGCCGTGTAGAAAAAAGACGGCGCTACAAAACTGCCATCTCGGATTTGCAAAAAATGTGATTTTGACCTCTAGAATATAAAAATGTCTTTTTAGAAAATAGCAAAACAAAAATCCCAAAAATTCAAATTTCGAAAACCCTGGAATATAGGTATATAGGTATGGTAGTTCCTGCGCTCTGCTATCTACATACCTACCAAATTTTAGAGCGACACCTCTTTTTGGCCAAGTTATAGCGAAAAAAAAACTGTTGAAAGGTGATGACGTAGCATAAAACAATGAACGATTTTTAGCAATTTTATAGACCACGTAGCATAAAACAAAGACCAACATTAGATTCCTTGTGACGAGCTGCATCGAATCGATACCTATCCATTTTATGAAAAAAATATGAAATTTAAAATTTGACCTAATTTAACCCTCGCCCGTATAGGGGGGGGGGGGGGCGAACGGACCCCCCATGGTTTTTCGCGAAGAACTCGCGTAAAAAGCGGCCGATCGCGACAAAACTTTCAGTACCCTCGCGTTAATCAATTTTACACCTACCCTGAAATTTTCATGACCCTAACCTCAATGACCTTTGACCTGTGACCTACTTTTCGAGACCATGTTTGGCCGGAATCGCGATTCGGCGTATGTCGGCTCGCATTACCCGCGCGTTTGCAGTCTTTTCTTGGTTTCAAGCATTCAAACATGTGATATGATGTTGCCCCCATGCATTAGGGTGGGTGTCAAGGTCACCTGAAGGTCAGGTCAGGTCATTGGCCTTTGGTGACCTCGGTTCACTTTTTCGAGTTTTACATGTTTCTAGGCCAGTTTTTGAAGCTGAATTCGAATTTAGCAACCATATGAACGTTTACGAAGTAGTTTTGTACCTTCGTAACATGTTACGAAGCTGTCAGAGGCGGTTGACACCTACTAGGAATACCCGGCAGGACCCCTACTGCTTGACCTGACCTGACCTGACCCGACCTGGACTAAACGCATAAAGACATCATCTGTGATCAAAACTAGCATGATATTCGTGATCAGCGCCCTGAAAAACCCCATAGCAGCCACACTTTACGACATTCTAACAGGTCCCGATTTTCCCGACTTTTGGGTCATTGACGTGACCTGCAAGGTCAACCAATGACCTAGGATCTTAACCCGCGCACCGACGGGGGCCTGCGCCAACTTAGTACCGACGGGGGGGGGGGGGCGGATGACCGCCCCCCTGATATCTCGAGAACGAAGCAAGATAGCGACAAGAGGTAAACGGCATCGGATACGCACGGACAAGGTCTACAGTTTTTACAAAGGTCATTTTCAGGTCAGGTCAAAGATGACGTCACAAGGGTCGAAAAAGTCAAAATGGCGGCGCTAGATATGGAGAGGGTTTTTCTCGAATAACTTTCGAAGTAGTCAAGATAGGAACAAACTAAGGGCATCATCGTGATCCTCTCGTCAATCCGCATCGAATGATATATATGTTGACCTCGAAAGGTCAAGGTCAAAGGTTGACCTCAGGTCACGTGACCTCGAGGTCATCATGTATATCATTCGATGCGTCTTGACGAGCTGAACACAATGAGACCATCCGCGCGGCTGTATCTTGTTCCTGTAAGGAGTTATTGGCAAAAAACCTTTGGTGACCTTTGATGACGTCACATGACCTTACAGCTGCCCAACAGCAAAACAGACCTCAAGGTAGTGAAGGTTGATCGTATGTGAAGTCATGTATGGTATATGGGGCCATTCCGACCCGTTTTAGTGGTAAAAACAGGGAGTTGATTTTTCCCCCATTGACTTATAATGGGGAGGTCGCGAAATTGACCTGACCTTAGGTCACCGACATCAAAATTCCGAGATAAACAAATTGTAGCTACTAATGACCTAATAACATCCTGCGACTTTCAAAGGCCTCCGACATCTACTGTAGCTCTGGCACGGTGACAAAGTTGCAAAAAAGTGACTTGAGGTTGGGTCATTTAAAGTGACCTGGTGACCTGACCTTAAAAGTTAGGAGGTTCAAACTTGCACACCATGTGTAAAATTGATGAGAGAATAGTCATACCAAATTTCGCGGCGCTTCCCGCTATCCGCGAAAAACCTCAGGGGGGCGGATATCCGCCCCCCCGTCGGTGCGCGGGTTAAAATTAGGTATCATCGGCTTCCTCTCGTCACGGGCAACACGCTCGTTTTTTCCGCGAAGCTCTAGCTCGATCAGGGGCGAAACGGCAAGGGGGTGGGGGTCCAACGGACCCCCCCCCCCCTTTATACGTTCGCGGCTGGAAAAGCACCAATACGGGCGAGGGTTAACCTGACCTTGACCTTTGACCAGAACATAACTTAAACTGACCCCAAAGGTTGCCTGACCCACATGATCGCAATTGTCATGTAAAATGGACCATAGAACATGCATCACGTAGGTAGTATTTTCATAATAGTGATCCTCAGCGACCTGACCTCTGTGACCTGACCTGGTATCAGTGACCTCAGATAGCAAAATACCTAGGTATGTGTTCGACAAACAATTGCCCATCGATGATTTTCAATGGCATGCATGTTACTCGGCTACTCGGTTTTCGAAAACTTTGGATTTTGGCCCAAATTAAAAAAACTTACTTTTTGGGGAAAATCATAAAATCCAAAATTTTAAGTGTATAAAAAACCTGAATATATGTTGGAGAAGTGGTCTAGTGTGCACATATATAGGTACCAGTTTTTAGAAGAATCGGTTAAAAAATGTGGAAGTTTTTCAAACTTTTATGACGTCACGACACACATTTTTGTGTGAAAAAATGAATTTTTGGAAGTTCTAGACCTTGCACAGAAACAATAATAGCACCATTCGATTCGCCGTGAAAAACTGCATCAGATAGACGCCTTTCTAGGTCTTAAGAACCAACTTCAAAATTTGACCTCACTTGACCTGACCTTGACCTGGCCTCGGCCTGAAATTCATCCAAATGTGATCCATATCACTTATTGAGTGTGCCTGTTGAATTCTATGAATAAAATGACCCATAAAACATGCGTCGCACATGCCCTTTTCTATATTTCGTTTTTGGTGACCTGACCTGACCTCGACCTTGACCTTCGCATGATATTGTATGCAACGAATATTGTCTTGGTAGCCTAAGAACACGTTTTGGGCAATCAGTCTCAGTCCATTCTTGGGCAATTACGGTGCAAGCCGATACTGTAGAAACTTGCATTTTGTACCCTTGACCTGACCTTGACCTGACCTCTGACCTACTGTGGCATTCAAACTTTGCGTCTATCGTAGACTGTATTTCTTCACCCTTCAGACATCTCAACGCGCACACCGACCCGTCCTCTCTCTCTCCCGCCCTGCTCTCCACTGTCCAGCCGGGCCGCCCGATATACGGGCCGGCGTGTCCCTGCTGCCGCGCACATGTGTGGCACATGGACCTCCATTTATGACCACTTATGACCCGACGCCGACCCTACGCGACAAGGCTAGAATACAAACTATGTGAACAAACAGAGAGAGACACATTCCCCCCTGTTCATAAAGAACACATCTAACTACAATTTAACTAATGGGGGATGGGAGCGCCGAAGAGTTGCGGCGCACGCCTGCAGCGCAAACCCCTTCTTAGCACGTCACTACAACTATCGATATTATCTACACTTTCCGCTGGCGCTCTACCTTCGTTCACACGGTCGTTTGACAATCCCTCAGTTTCTGTTTTTACAGCTTTCACTGTATGGATCCGCTCCTCTGTTCCGGCACCGCCATCCGCCTCAGCTGCTGCTTGAGGGACCGGCTCGGTCTGCTCGGTCGGCGCGACAGCTGGGGTCAGCTCTGACGGCTCCACCGCCGCCGGCGCCTCAATGGCCAGCTGTCCCGGCACATGGGCGGTCGGAACCGGACAGGCGATCTCCTCTTCCTGCTCATCATCCGTCGAAGCAGCCATTGCGTCGTCACCGTTGTTGGCAAGACGATGACGAATGTTCCGCACGTGCCATGGGACTCCATCCACTTCAATCGTCTGAGCGGATACGACTTTGGTGACAGTGCCCTCCTTTGACTCGCTCCAAAAACAGAGCCTCGAGTTGTCTGACGATCTCGCTCCCGTCAGAGCGGCGGATCTCACGCCACATGGCGTATCGCGACGGCCCACAGTCAATCACGGTGAGGTAGTGTTTTCCGCGGAAATGGGTTACGTCCATTGCCAGCCGCTCCCAGTTGCGCTCCACCGCCAAGGCACCATGCTTCCAGCGCGACGGGGCTGGGTCGATCGACGCACACACCTGGCACGATCTAACGATCTGACGAACGGCCGACTTCGTCACGCTCTTTCCCAGCTCTCGGCGCGCATACCACCACGTCCGCCGCACTCCCTGGTGTCCCACACTTTCATGCACCGCCATTATGTCCTCCGGTCGAGCTGTCCTGACGGCCGCCACCACACCTGTCGCCTGCTCGCTTCCGGTTCTGATCCACTCTTTTGGTACTCTCGTGAGTTCGTCTGCACGGTTGGCAGCCGACGGCACGAGCTCCACTGTCACGACGAGGTCGTACTCGCTGGAGAGCTGCTTGAAAACGGCCACCCGCCGCCGAACCAGCATTTCCGACTGTGCCTTTGTTCTCAGTCGGGCACGGCCTGTCAGAGCGTCGGTCAGCCAGCGCTGAACAGTGACAGAGTCTGTGCGGAGGATCACACGCTTGAATCCCCACGCCACCGCCATATGCATACCGTTCAGCGCGGCATCCAGCTCCGATAGGTTTATGTGCATGTCTGAGTCTATAGCCCTGTTTCCATGACACTACGGACAGGATCGGATCGGCGAATCCGGATCGGCAAATCCGGATCAGCAGTGCCGTTTCCATGACCGATCCCTCCCGAAACGGGATTCGCACCGGGATTGGCCGATCCGGATCGGCTTCTCTAATCCGGGATTGGTAGACGTAACTGGCGCGCTGCGGCGATTTACTTAATAATTCCCTTCATAACGTTCTCAAGCTAATGCGAATCAAGCGGTAAGTTGTGTCTTTTCAGGGATCTGTGCCACCGTTTGTGCGCAGAGACTACCGACTGAGATTCAGCGACCACGCTGTCAGTGTTAAAGACTGTACGGCCGGCGGCGAGACTGTACCCGGCCGGCGGCGAGACTGTACGGCCGGCGGCGAGGGTCCCCGCCGCGGCGGGTAGGGGAGACGGCGCGACCTTGGCGCGTCCCCTAGTGTCGCGCGGTGCCGCTCGGGGAGGGTGGACATAGGTGTGCTGAGTGTGTATTGTCGTCTGTCGTCTCCTCTTGCGACCATGTAAGTTTCTGCCGTGCTTTGTAACAATTGGTTAAGAAAATTTATCCCAATTATTGCAGCAAACATTAACCGCAGACCAAAACTGGCGCCGAAACACTCAGTTCAAAATGGCGGCGGCGCCGCCTGCCGCAAAGGGAATAGTGCTGCCATATGCTGCCAAAGTGGGATCGGCCTCTCTAATCTTCTTTTTGAATCCGGATTACCCGATCCGATCCCCCGACGCGAAATGTGCCGTTTCCATGGTCGTTTGAATCCGGATTCGGAGCTAATCCGGATTCAGAAGTGTCATGGAAACGGGGCTACTGTCAGATCGGAGCCACGCGGCGTCTTCGATAACCTCACCCGTGGTGGGGTCACTTAGCACTACGCCGCGGGCGATGGAGCTGGCATCAGTCCACACCGTCACCGAGTCTCCTGAGACGCACCACTGTCCTCGTGCCGGGTCACACTCTGCCAGCCGCCGGGCCACATCACTGACTTGTTTGCGCAGGTCATCGTCAGTGATCGGTGAGTCCCAATCTTTGGTGACCTTGTTCGCCGCCCTTTTCAGCCAGGCGGCGGCCGGCCGCAGCCACCCGGCGACGGGCACGTGTGAGGTTAGCTGACCCGCCCAGGCGAAGATTGACCGCCTGGTCAGCACTCCGGGTGGCTCAGCTGGTGTCACGCTGTCCCGAGACCATCTCAGTGTGCCGTCACCGCCAGACTGCCGTCTCACTCGGAGCCCCAGCATCCGGGCTCCGGCCTCATCCGCTACCCGTTCCGGTGGCTTACACGAGAGCCCGTATGCGGCAAAATGTTCGGCCACCCGCTCAGCAGAGATGAGCGTCTCGTTGACGAGCAGGTCGTCAGCGTACGGGAGCACTGCTTTTGCGATCTCTGGACTTTGATCCAAAACTTCCCGCACTACCGCTCGCATGATGCCGCTTGCAACGCTGAGACCAAATCCGACCCTTGTCAGACAATGTCGCTGGCCGTCCACGATTACCGTCTGAAACGGCCACAGCTCCTGGGCCACGTGCAGCTGCAGAAACGCCTTCTTCAGGTCGATGACGGCCACATCGTCGCCGTGTTGCCGCCACTTGCGGAGCTGGTCGCGGCACACATCAGCTTCAGCCGTATGAGCCACCAGGTGCTCATTCAGTTCACGGTAGTCGAGCACCGGCCTGACCTTGTCCTTGGCTTCTTGGGTGACCGCCATGAGCGGAATTAGGCCACGCACCGGCCCGTGTTCCTGCTCATTGTACGGTTGCAGCCACCCCTCCTCGATCCACAGCCGTAACTCTGCGTCGAACCGCTCCCGTGACTCTGCCGGCACGCGATATTGCGGCACAGTATTCTTGAGTTGTTTTGGTTCCTTTCCGTCGGCCCACCTCCACCAAACTGTCCACTTTCCGTCGCTGAACTTAGCCACAAAATCAGCCGTCTCGATTTGTCTGTCCACTGGACCACGCCCCTGAGACACCGCTGCCGACATACCGCTCGATTCTGCCTTTACACCGGCGCACCCCGCACGCTCCCCCGTCACCACTTTACCACCAAAACGCACCTCTCCACCACTAACAAACACACCACCCAGTGCCTCTAACCCGGTCATGCCCAACAGCACGTCAACACCCAACAACCTTTCCGCCACTACCACAGCACGGACCACCGCCCGCCGGCCTTGTGCCTCCAGCAGCACCTCTGCACTCCCGCAGCATCGCACGACACTCCCATTCACCGCGGTCAAGTTTGTCTCACATCGATCCCATTTATCGACACAACCCGCGAACACCACGGTCTCCTCGCAGCCCGTGTCCACCAGCGCGTGACACGGTCGCCCGTCGAGTAGCATCTGGATTACCGGCGCTCTGCTGCCGGCTCGGTGGACGGCGGAGGAGGTGCTGGCGCTGATGCAGCTCCCCCGCCGCAGCCGTTTGGGCACATCCGGGCGATATGACCTGGGCGCCCACATATCCAGCATCTGATCGGAGCCGGCCGGCGACTTGACCTTGAAATGTCACGTGATGGCCCACTCGCCGCCGCCGCCGCCGCCCCCGCCGCCGCCGCTGCCGCCGCCGGTGGCGCTGCCGTGACTGCTGTCCTGGACAGTACGGCTCTCGCTCGGTCCAGGACGTACAGTAGGTCTACAAAAAAAGTCCCCCGCTCCAGAGGCGGCCGGCCGGCCGAACCCCCGGATTCCAGCCCCGACTCTATTGCGCAGGCCGCGGCAGCGACACGGGTCAGGTCGCGGCGCCCGGCGAGTGGGTCAGTTGGCGGCGGCCGGCCGTGGAGTGAGGACGCCGTGTGAGGGGCGCAGAGATGCCGCAGTGCGGAGGAGGGGGAAGATAGTGACTCTGCACTATGCCGGAAATGATGCCTTTGTGATCTAAATTAAACACCTGCAGACGCAGTGCATATCCTCCCTCGCCCCATTCCTATTTTATCATAACCCTTCAATAAGCTAATGACCATTGAACGCAAGCAAGCAAACAAAACAACCCGTTTAGCGGCGACATCATCTCGGATAAAAAAGCGACAGTAATGATTAAAATAGACATAGCGCGAGAGCAAATCGAGGGGTATATATGTATCACATACCCAGCATTTCATTCCCATCTGGCAAATCAAGATTGGGGATCTTGTCCAACAAGTCAGCGGCCGTTCTAGACACAGATAAATGCTTTGTTTTCAGTTGCATCATTATCTGCAATAATTCGAAGCGAGGTTTAACCCTCGCCGGCCGAGAAGAAGGGGTGAATGCCGCCACCATGTATTTTTTTTTGCGGTAGCTCAAAGCACACTGATGATAGAAGGCTGACATTTCATATGCCTTGCATTTGATTCACGCCGGATCATTTGACATCAACCACGTTTTCAGGTCAGGTCACTTAACCATGGCGTCTTAACCCTCGCCGGCCGAGGGGGGGGGGGGGGCGGGTGCCGCCCCCAATAGGGTTTTTTTCGCGATAGCTCCGAACACGCTGGCGATAGAAAGCTGAAACTTGGCATACCTAACATTTGATTCAAGCCGGATCTTTTGACACCAACCGCATTTTGGGTCAGGTCAGGTCACTGACCTATGGCGTCATAAGTGAGCCTCTGCACGGTCTTCAGATGTCGCAACTTCGCAACGCCCTCACTGCCAGAGGAGATGTCACAGGGAAATGAAACTTGCAGGATCTAGTATCCATTATGAGTCTCACAGCTTGTATATCTCGGATTTTTCCTAAAGGTCATATGAGGTCAGGTCATTTTCGTGACCTCACCATTAGGTATAAGTCAATGGGGAAAAATGAAAACTGCTGTTCTGGCGCCGGGAACGATCTCCAACTACCTCAAGCACACAAAATCGTGATTCGATGCACTCCTTGCAAGGTTAGATGCGTCACTTTTGCAATGTTGACCTTGCGTGACGTCATTTATGACGTCATCAAGGTCATATTAGTTTTTCGTCAATAACTCCCGATCAAATTGAGCTAGCGAGTCGGGAAAGCCACCAATGGACTCAGGAAGACCTGCCGAATCGAATGATATGCAACATGACCTCTTTCGACCAGCTTCGTGACCTGGGGGTGCTGACCTGACCTTGACCTGAGGTCAACACCCTAAGTTGACCTGACCCGGACAAAAAGTATATCATTCGACGCGCCTGAGCAAGGCGAACACGATGCTGCCAAAATCGCGGCTCTGTGGCCGTTTTTTGCGAAGTTATTCACCAAAAACTGAACCGTACCTTGGGGCACTTGACCTGACCTCAGAGGTAACCGGTTGACCTAGGACCTTAAAATCGGGTACCAATCTCTGCGTCTCGTAACGGCGCACACGCTCGTTTTTTTCCGCGACGCGCTAGCTCCACCTGGGGCGAAACGGCGAGGGGGGGTCGTACCCCCCCCCCTCGGCCGGCGCGTATGTAGAAAACCAATAGGTCCGGCGAGGGTTAAGTAAACCTCTGCACGGTTGTCGGTTATAAAATGATGCAAATCCGCAATGCACTTAGTGTCAAGCATAATGGAGAAATATGGAAACTGTTAATTTGGCGTCGGAAATGATCTAAAATTACACCTCAAGCACTTCAAATCGTGACTTCATACATTCTTGGCAAGGTCTAATGCTTCACTTTTGCATTGTTCACCTTGCGTGACGTCATTTATGACGTCACTAAGGTGATAGGAGTGCTTCGTCAATAACTCCCGATCAAAATGAGCTAGCCAGTCGGGACAGCCATCTTTGGACTTTGCAAGCTTGGCGAATCAAATGTTATGTAACATGTCCTCCTTTCAACAGCTTCGTGACCTGTGTTGCCCTAACATGACATTGACCTCAGGTAAACATTCTAAATTGCTTCACCTAAACAAAAAAGCATATAAATCGACGCGTCTGAGAACAGAAAACACGATTGTATCGAAATGACGATAATGCGACCATTTTTGCGAAGTTATTTACCAAAAACCGATCGAATGCCTTGGGGCCCTTGACCTGCCCTAAGAGGTCACTGATATTTTAAAATGGCGTACCAGTCGCTGCGTCACGTAACGAAGCAAGCGCTCGTTTTTTTTCCGCGAAGCTCTAGCAGCTAGCTCAATTATAGGCGCTAAACATGGGGTTGGGGGATCGCTCCCTTCTCACTCACTATTTGGCCGGGGTAGTGTTTGCAATTATTGTTAATATCTAGCATTTTCAGATTTCAAATAACCCATTTTTTCTCGCCCAACTCTTTCAATTCAAGGTCATAACACCTGCAGGTCACGTCAAGTGACCTTACCTCAAGGAAAGTTCCTGTGCTCATCATATCTAAATACACCGACTAACCGATCGCTTTAGAACTTTCAGCGATTTCAATGGGCAACACTATAGGCGTTGGCAACACTAAGGCCGGGTCAATTTTGAGATCGATCAAGTCAATGGGAGAAAATTGAACTGCGCTTTTTTGGACGGAACGCATAATAAACATTCTGAAAACATGTGGTGCTTGATGAGATACAATAATGAATGAGAAAATTGTTTGTTTTGTTGGGAGCCATCTTTTTCAGTCTGAAAAGGCCCTTGCAGAGCTATGACATAACTATGCTCTGGTGTAGTAATTGGGTTGTGCGAGCCAGCGACAGTGATCTGCGGAAGCGAGACTGTTCCCGTGGGACGATTGCCCTGTCGGGACGGTCCAGCCGTCTCCCAAACGGTCACCCGAAGAGGATTATGTGTCATGGAATGGATCCGACATCAACTACAGGTTGGCTGGTGGGATGACCTCCAGTCCGGAGAGGGAAGCATGAAGACTAGGGGCGATGCGGATTGTTTTTTCCTGAGGATAGCGAGGACGGAAGGGATCCAGCCCCCTTGACCCTTCCTTATACTGAATGTATCTCAGGCTGTTAAATCTCCTAAGCGTTTTTTTCTCGACATCGTCAAGGTGTCATTAATAAAAAATATGAAATCCGGGAGAATAAATTAAATATAGAAATTGTGGCCAACAGAACATTATCAGTTGCGTTAAACATACTAGTAAGCATGATCACACACCCAGCTTATATATGAGCCATGTCATAATTATTTTTGATAGACATGCTTAAGTTATGAAATCGTCTAAAGTGTTCGTTAAGTTCCACGATGCGAATCTAATATCCTGCTATGCATCATGACCATTTCTGGTCAGGTCATGTCTTTGAACATAGGCCAAATTTTTCAACTGACCTTTAAAGATCAACTTTTGATTCATTCGAAGCGTTTTTTTTATAAGAGGAATACGAGGCTGGTAAAATTAATTTCAAGCAAGTTTTAAGCTAAAAACTGTTAAGTGTTTGTGAAAAAGCAAATGGTTTTCTCATAATACCGATGGTGGCAGTTGCTGTTATTTACGTGCTAAGCCGTTCGCCTTTATTAAATCTGACAATATTATTCAGACATAGCGGTAAACGAGCTGATTGTTGTGTTAGGTTAGGCTCGGTCGATTTCAGAGTGGGAAGGATGACAGGAATTAGGGGGAGACAGGGGGCCTGGGCGGGAGTCCTGGACCTCATGCTCCGCTGGGGCCGAGCCCAGCACGTGGGTTGGATTGCCCTGACACATAGATAGCCCTGGGCGGTGTTTCACGGCCCCGCGTTGCAGCACGCTGCGCTGCGCTGCTGCATTGTTGCGGCGGTTGATATGAATTCGGCTCCACGCTAGCGTTGCGAGCTCCCGAGTCTGTTGATGTTTCCATGGAAACTGGAAACCCAATGCACCGGTGCGCGCAACGCACCCTGTCCAAGCAAAATTTTACCACCGATGACCTCTGGTGACATGACCTCTGGCTCTGACCCGATCTAAAATTGGCTGAAGTATATTTCTTCTTCTTTTTGCTACTTTTGACGCTACTTCGAATGCCACTTAAATGCCCAAAGCTGAGTTATAAGAATGATGCTCAATCCCATTTTCCCTCCAACAGGGCGTGCATAGGCATTCCTGTGGGGCACGGGCTAACAATGACTCTCATAATCATTGTGGCCATGAACATCTACTGCCATTCTTCAACACCGGTTTCGCTGCGCTGAGCGGCGGCCGTCCCGTGTGTTGGATTCTACAGCTGGCTGGCGGAAAGCGTTACCGGCCGCCCGTCCACCGCCCGCGGGCCGGACCGAGCGGTCCCGCTGACCCTATCTGACCTGAGCCCGGCGCGATATGGGACAGGCAGACGGGGGTTCGGCTCAGCGAAGGCAGCGCCCACTGGTGCTGGGGACTTTTTTAATAGACCTACTGTACTCGAGAGTGAACTCGTCTCCGAGCCCGTCCCGAACCGCAGCTTGCGCAGCCTCCGGCAGCCCATTGACGAAGGTGATGGCGATAGCTCTCTCCGGCAGACCTCCCATCAACTCAGCGAGCTGCTGCAGCGCCGCTAAGTACACATCCGCCGTCTCTCCGGGATGAAGGCGACGCCGTGCCATTTCCGCCTGCGCGGTGAACGGGTCCATGGCGAAGGCCCTCAGCAGCTTAGCCTTCACGCTGGGCAGCTGATGACGAGTCGCTGCGGGCATTCGGGACCACACCGCGAAAGCACCGCCGCGCAGGCGAGTCGGCAACACACCCATCAGGGACACTGATCGCAGCTCGCACAGGAGAGCAGCCTGCTCCAGCCACTCCACTACGTTTCCAGTTCCGTCGAACTCCGGAATAGTCCTGGCGTCGAACGCCGGAGTCACCTCCATCACCGCTCTTCCCGCGGCGTCACTGGTCTCCTCCTCGACACCCGGCATCTTCTCACCACTTATCAGAAAAATGCCGAAATAGCTTGTGGCATTCAAACTTTGCGTCTATCGTAGACTGTATTTCTTCACCCTTCAGACATCTCAACGCGCACACCGACCCGTCCTCTCTCTCTCCCGCCCTGCTCTCCACTGTCCAGCCGGGCCGCCCGATATACGGGCCGGCGTGTCCCTGCTGCCGCGCACATGTGTGGCACATGGACCTCCATTTATGACCACTTATGACCCGACGCCGACCCTACGCGACAAGGCTAGAATACAAACTATGTGAACAAACAGAGAGAGACACACCTACTTAAAGGGACCCTCCCACCTTCAAAAAAGTTTATGAATTGGCATGAAAGTGATGTCGCTCGGTTCAGAAAGAGCGAAAACGAATATCTACCAAATTTCACCGAAAAATATTCACCGGTTTTCAAGATATTAGACTTTTACTTTTGTTTACTTTTTGGGATCTCCGCTGATCCTAGCGACTTTATTTGGAAGCAATAGTTTGGCAGCTGAAAGTGCGGCACTTGTTGCGCGCAAAGCAGCATATACCACCGCGTGCTACAAAACGTTTTAGTCACACATTTAAAAATCGTTAGATATCTGCGCTGACGTCACACATTCAGAGGGGTATTCCTATGCATTAGCCCCTCTGAATCAAAATGCTGCAATTTTGAAATTCAATATTTCCGATTTAAGGCATTTCTCGATGTTGTGAGTGCCGAAACCGGTAATTGTGAGCCAGGGACCCCATTTTGGCTATCTCAACTCAAATCTAATGTTAAGGTGGGAGGGTCCCTTTAAGCAAAAAATAGGCTCTTAAGATTCGCCTTGTTGAGAGCTTTCGATTGCCGTTTTCCCCGTCTTTTTACGACCATCGGTTCGGAAGTTAGACACTAGACAGGGGGCAGTACCTACCTGCCCCCTCCCCCAGCATGGCGCGTTTGGCCTAATAGTCCAGTGGGGAGCGGGTTAATATACATTGTATATCACATTGGTAAATAAAAATATGTTCAAGTTTGAAAATCAAACGTCGGCATCGTAAAGAACGTCTGGATGGCCACTTTACCCCGGTCTCCCCTATCTACCTATCTCGAATGTTTTTTAAAGGTCACCTTAGGTCAGGTCGTTCACTTGAACTAACCATTTAGGTATAGGTACCTAACCTACGTAAAAAGCGAAACATGGACTCTGTTACTTACACCAGAGCCATGATCGGAAACTTTATATCGGCTCAAGCACATGGCATTGTGACTTCACTTAGGCACGGCCTACCTACTCTTTGTAAGGTCCTATGCTTATAGCACGGAATATAGGTGTAGTCTACGACAGACTATATGGCATGGATGAGATAATAATGGATTGGTGTCTTCGCAGTTTTTGGCGACATTGAGCTCAGGCCTGCCATCTAGCGGGAGAATTATCGTAAGTTAGGAGCAAGCCGAGTGAACGCCGCTGATTAGCATTGTGACACACGGGAGTGTGGTGTAGTAGCAGGCTTGTTGTGCAATTTTTCAAAAGGTTATGTCTTTATATGTCAGTAACAGCGAAGAAATTAATAGATTTATGTGCAGGGTCAGTAATAAGATAAGCAGTTCCATGTTATTTCCTCATTAAATCGTGAAACAGGGAGTTATTGGAGACTTCGCCAGCACGTGTCGTTTTCGCTATTTTTCACATGAGTCTTTACTTGGCCTAAATCAAACAAATTGTCCGATCAAAGCAAGATCAAAGAACAAAACGAACGTAAGTAACTATCTATAAGTCTAATGAAAAACTTAAACGGAATTGCTAACGTCATTGCCGTTCAATATGTCATTCAAGACGCAATATGAAAAGGACCCAACCAGTGCTGCGTAGTCGATGAAATTTCAGTGACTTTGGCTCCAACTCCGATTCCGGTATCCAAATATCGACTCCGACTCCTCCGGGCAGAACTGTCGATTCACACAGACTCCGACTCTGACTCCGACTCTGCAGCCCTGGTGAATCTGTGGAGTCGATGACTTTTCGGTGACGTTCGACTCATCTCCGACTACAGCTTTTAAAAATTAACCGACTCCGAGTCGGAACAGAACCGCTGGCTCTGACTACAACTTCGCAGCCCTGGCCCAAGATAGCCGCCTAAAACAACTTTGATGTGTGATCTTCTTCGTACATTGTTAATCTTATTTTAAACAAGGGGTGGAAAAGGGAGACGAAGCCTTCACAAACAAGGATCTCCTGTTGCGAATCAATCAGCTGCTGGAACAGAAAGTCATTAACACCACGAATCTCATTTCATCGTTTTCCTAACGACTCTGCACCAATGTAAGCACTGGTCAATGCAGTGCGAGCATCGATGTGACATTTGTGTACCAAGTTTGAGTGTTATCCGCCCAGCCGTTCTTGAGATATGGAAGCGGCACCCCCCCCCCCCACGTGCGCCGCACGTGCAGTAGCACCCCCATAGTGACACATGGAAATGCATTGGCCACTGGATGCCTAACTATTGACGAAGTTTTACTGTAATTGGCCCAGCCATTGCGGAGTTACTTTATGTGGAACAATTTCGACACCCCTAAGTTGGCACGTGGCACGTGCCGTAACATTAACTTAGATGAAGAAAATAGGGCGAAATTCGGAGAAGAAGGAATAAGCCTACCAAATATGTAAGTGACATATTGTCAAACTGCTGTACCATTGTGAGTAAATGACAATATAAAAGGTCGTACAAGCCGATGGGACTGGGCGCTTCATTACACACCGTCTTACGCATTTTATTTTCGTTATTACCTAAAGGCTGCTTGACGTTTTTGGCTTACAAGCATTTCAGACATTTTTTGTCGTCTCAGGTTCAGTAAGATTACCTCCAACTCGTGGGAAAATGCACTTCAAGCCAACTAACACACCACACCCACGTGTGTCATAATGCTGAGAGATGGCGTTCACTCGGCTTGCTCCTAACTTACGATAATTCTCTCGCTAGATGGCAGGCCTGATCCCAATGTCGCGGATCCCAATGTTAATTTCCACGAGACACCAATCCAGTGTTATATCATCCATGACCCTACTATATATTCAGACTACCTATATATGTCGTAGACTATATATTCCGTGCTTATTATTACGAGCGAGCGAGCGCAGCGAGCGAAGCGAAGTCTTTTCAATATAACGGAAAAAATCTCAGTATGAGCGGCCCGGCCCGGCCCGGCCCGGCCTGTAACGCTTTTGAGAGGCTTATATGTCAGCAACTACTGGACCGATTGGCCTGCGGTCTTTTTTGTTGGGTAGCCCCCCATCCCTTCTACCCCGTAATTGACTACTTTTGATACATGTCAGTGACCGTTGTGGCACGTGTGTAGCAAGGGAATTGAGAGAAAAGAAGAAAGAAGAAAATAAAAACTACATCTTCTTTGCGGTTCATCAAATACTGCGGTCCACTGCTGTTCGGAGGTGTAGCAGAAGAGAGATTCGCTGCTGGAAGGAACTCGATAGTAGAGCTGGTGACACAGGGGAGCTTGAGAGTCGTTGAAGAGATCCCGAGAGAGATCTAGAGAGAGAGATCCAGGTAGTGATAAAGATGTAATCCTGAGATAGAGATGTAGATATCCAGCTGAGGAAGAAGGATATCCAGTCTAGATCCACCTTGCATACAAATACATCTGATGGAAGATTTTGTATTCAAAATTTGTTTTTCAAAATTTGCAATCCCGAGAGCTGAGCGGCTGATGGAACACCAAAATTTACCGCTCATGAGCGACTGGTCAGCGGCGGCGGCGGTTGTTTCACATGTTTTATTTTTGTTCCAGAGTGGTGCCTCGAGTTAAGCGATTGCGCTTTTGCACCACTCTGCTATCACTTTTATGTTGCTACATTGTGCCATATGTTTCATTGATCATGCTTTATTTCTCTTGTATCTTTTGTTCCTTAATAAACGTTTTGTGTGTGTGTGTGTGTGTGTGTGAAGATGCTTTTTAATTTAGATGCTTGATGATTCTGTTCATTGTATAGACCATGATGTACGAGATGCTTCTTCACTGCTCGGATTAGGGATAGAGGGATCCGATCAGTTGGGTTTGCGGCACAGTTGGGCAGGTGAAGGACAGGGCATTCGAAGTCCCGATGACCACTGCCAAACATATGGGTGGTAATTAAATTGATTAATTGAATGTGATCATTCGTCCAGTCACCCATTCCTATATCACTGGCCTCCCCATTACGAAAATTGCCCACTTAGTTCGTATTAGCGTTGCTAGTTTAGTTGCCCTCGAGAATCATTAGCTGGACTGCCCAACCTGAGTTCTGCTTAACTCCTATCGGCCTTATCCTAAGATTTATCCTCCATCATTCTTACGCTCATCCATACAAAGCATTTGCCCTCCATTCACTCACCCCAATCGATTTAGCAGCCCCCGAAATTCCCTCCGAGTGTTAGGTGTCTGGCTGACGACGATCTCCCCGGCGAGATAAATGTCTCTTTCCGAAATCCATATGCATGCTCCGCTAACCGGCGACAAAGATACTTATCGCAGGGCCGTCCAGAATAATTGCACAAATATCCACCCTACTACTTTATGGGATCCACACACGTCCGATAGACTTATGGTACACATATACGCGATTTACATCCGACTTATCTCTCTATCCGGGAGAGATTACCTATGCCCTCTTCCGGTCCGCGTGTAACACCTCCGTTCACGACCCAGGGACCACCGTTCATATCCTGGAACTCTCCTCAGGAACTCTCCTTAAACCCTGGGATTTACTTTCAAGGCCTTACGTGTCCTGGAGTACATCGTTACCTCCCCTGAGGCTGTCCAGTACCGATTAAGGTACCCTTACAAAATAAGTATGAGGACTTATTCGGGACACCACAGCTTGCCTTATCCGCCCTTGGGTGACTCACCCCTGACCTTCGGCTTCTTACCTTTGGCATAGCTTACTCTCCACTGCACTGTGCCAATCTTCCCCTTCCCCCTGCCGTAGAAACCTCTCACTGCCTCGTTACCCAGTATTACCTAAGCGGGAAATCTAACAGTAGCCGGTACCACTGGCGGAAAACGTGCATATGCCCTGCGTACGTGACGGTGTGTCCCTCTTATTATTCCGGTCTGGACGTGTGTTTAGAGAAGTGCATCTGTGTCTCATACGGTCATGCTGGTAAACGTTACGCCATAGGAGACGGGCAAACAAGCCGTCTGTGCCTCACAATGCCCTGTGCCAATATTGGTGGAGTAATTATTGGCGCTAACTCGCAAGGACGCGAATAACAGAAACGCATTATTCATCCAAACCTAATCCTAATCTCAAGTCCTAATTGCTGCTGCACGCGTGAACCTAATCATCAGTTCTCGTATACAACCCTAGCAGGCCTTGAACTGCTCTTGATTTAATCAGATGATCTAGAACCAATTAGTATTTACCGATCAATCGTCTGGTTGTGATCCACCGTATCATATTAAATTACTGAATGCTCAAACGGAAATGACTCCTTGAAAACTCGTTCGATAGCTTCTGATGGACTACTAGTTGCCTATACAAATTATCTTTATAGAGCGCCAGAATATTGTCATAGGGGTCCCTAGCCTTTCATAGAAAATATAATTTAAATCATCCTATTAGCAGTAAACAATGCACATCAAACGAAGTGCAGTCCTAAATATCAAATAGCATGTCATATTTACAATTATGCATTAACTGTTTACGTTCGTATCCCGTGGCAACTTTCCACAACTAACCATGTTCCTATACGCTGACCTTCATCTATTGCCCGCGCCCCAATTACGGCTAACCCACTGCCCCTACTGTGACTGCTGCTCCACTCCCGACGCTGCTCTCATGCCATCTAGCGGCGCACGGTTCCGCGTCGCGACCGACGCGTGTCTGACCGGGCAGTGGATCCTCGTCGCCGGCCCCCGACAGCAAAGGTCGCGCGGCTGGGCGGTGCGGCGCGTCAACACTCGCGGTGCAGTACTGGGGTATGCGCAGGGGTGTCGTTTTCCGAAAATGATTGGTAGTGCCCAAAGGCGGCGGCTGGCCATATATGACGGGGCTTACAAGGTAGGGTACCCCCAAATCTGCCTTTCTCATCGGATTTCGGCCACTTATTTTTCGCCCTGGTCATTGACAAGACTAACCGAAATCTAAAAAAAAAACACACACAAAAAAACTTTGGAAATCTGGGTCCACACCGGACGCCATGCACAAAACGTGCAGTTATATAGGCAATAGTGTCGGAGGAATGCACGCCATTCTGAAAGAGGCCCACATCGACTTAAAAGGACGGCTGTGCTGAAAGGGGACAGGAACAGCTTTGAGGGCCCAAGCCGACTAAAAAAGACGGCTGCGGGGCCAGGAACGGTTTT
The DNA here is from genome assembly GCF_019059575.1 of Amphibalanus amphitrite. Lineage (NCBI taxonomy): Eukaryota > Metazoa > Arthropoda > Thecostraca > Balanomorpha > Balanidae > Amphibalanus > Amphibalanus amphitrite. The sequence goes on along the minus strand of NW_024881642.1, from coordinate 851,952 downwards.
GAAGACCCACGCCAATTGAAGGGTTCGACAACTAACGAGGACTGGAAACACAACGATAGTTAGAAAGACCTGCTTGCCAAAATAAAAGGATGACAGTACGAGGGGCGTTCAGAAAGCTACGGGCCCGACCATGAAGGAGCAGAGAGATACAGCATCGACTCATTAGACCAAAAAGTTCATTTATTCAAATAAACACCGTTAAGACAAACACATTTCGCGCAGCGCTTCGCGAGAGCCCTCAAGGCCTCCATAACCAAGTGGGTTTTGGACCCATCCTGCACGTCCAAGACGGCTGATTTCGTCTCCCTGCTGTTAGCGAGGTTGCCGCTGCTAATTTTCTTATGTTGGGGAAGAGGTGGCAACCACTAACCAGAGTGTGCAAGGTTCGGAGAGAAAAAAGTGGATGCGACAACAACTCGAAGCTCATCGCTTCACTGTTCGTCATCCCGCCCATGTACGCAGGTGCGTGGTCGCGGATCAGGTGCACACTTTACGTCAGCTTCCCTATAGCCTCTCCTCGATGTTTATCGAATGGACGCACATCATCAATTGTGTGCTCCTGTTTTGGAAAGTTGACGAGCGGAGGGGGGTCGCATCGACCCCTCCCCCTGCCAGGCCGTGTTATGAAAAATGCCCAGGGCGAGGCCCGAGGGTTAACGCTTGGTGCCTTTTCTGCACTAACTACTATGAAACGAATCACTGCTCTCTTCTGGGCGTCGCCCATCCTATCCGAAATGGCGAACTATGCTACGAATAGAAGCCCGAATCAATCACAGAAGAGACTTAATTAATGGCCACTTACTTAATTTGCGTAAGTGGACATCCCAATAACACATCATTTAACACACCGCCTTGCAGGCCAAAATTCCAACTCCTTCATTGTTCGGCCCGAAACTTTTTGAACGCCCCTCGTAGTTAAGAGCTTCAGTTTTCGGGGTCTGATGCGGTAATGACCTGGCGTTGAACCCTGGGGAATCAGGCTGCATCACCCACTCAAATCAATATACCTATGGCCTATTCTGGAGCACCGCGGCACCTTCCGAAGTCGGTGTAGGGCCTCCAGCGGCTGGTGTGGAGACGGATCGGGGTCTATTAGGGGCGGTCGCGTGGTATGCGGGACTCAGAGGCAGTTATGGACCTCTATAACCAATTGCGTTTTCGAGCCTCTTAAAATCCATTAAGGACCGGAGTCCTAGACACGTGAAACCTCATTGTCAGCTACATGCACCTACTGTGGCTAGAACCTTATTTATGTACTTGCATATGTGCTTATTTAATATTTGCTTATCTGTTTATTTTGATTTTTTATCAACTGATAAGTGACAAAAGATTGGTAGGGCTCAGCGATCATTGGTAGGGCCCAAATAAACATTGGTAAGGCTCGGGCCCTACCAGGCCTATACAAAACGACGCTCCTGGGTATGCGGTCTCTTCGGGCCGGGTAGATTCAACGAATGTGTCAGTGAGTGTGAATCTGGTAAAATATCGCTGCAATATCTCCCTGTTCGACATCTCATCAGCTTCATTCCACGTAAGTTTTTTTTTGTTTCTATTAAATTCCTGTCCCCTTTAATCGTTCCCCAACAAAGATATGATTTTTCTAGCATTTATTTTACAAAAGCACAACGATCGGTACCTATATTAGTCGCATATTAGTTCTAACCACAAACAATTCTACATCTACCTATTACTCGACATTTCGCAATTTTAATGACGCAAAGTGACCATCTAAAATCGCAAAGTGTCAGACCGTCGACCTCAAACCACTACTCTCAACTCTGCACCTATGTAACAGAAGAAATTCCGCCGTAAGCTCAAGCATTCGTATCTGTCGAAAATCATAACTCATAGCCATATTCATAGATCGATTGCATGAATCAGTCGCCACCTTAAAACATATCATCCCTTTCCAAACGTATTTACCTGTTCTATAATTGACTTCGACTTCGCAATTAATTCCTATAGCAATATTACCAATGATTTCGCAATGCAACTTTTAGTGAGTACAGCACGAATCTAAACCCTTAATTTCACAAACTTCCCAACCTTAAATCACACCTGACCACCGCCAATAACGAATGAACGAACCAGTTTGGCCAAACACAAAGACATATTTCAATGCTGACACGCAACATGTCAAATTCTCAACGTTCGTGACAATGAGCTGCTTATTCAAATTTTAGCATCTCGCTCCCGGTCTAATCGTGAATTCCGACGGACAATAACGGTTTGCTGGCGACTCTGACATGACTTCGAAATTCAGATCCTAATATGCTACTAGGGTGTCTGGACCAATAAGTTCAAAGTAATTTAAGTTTTCCAATTCCAATTGAGAGTGCATTTTATGGCAACCGAAAATGTTTGGCAGTCGTCACGGCACGGCAACCGGGCAGGGGGGGGGTCAAGGATTGGGATTGAGCAGACTTTTCAACAACACTCACATTCTGGAGTTTCCCTGCGCTTCCGCTTCTCAGTGTGGTCACAAGCGTCGGCTGCTGTCCTCGGTTCTGATCACTCGAACTGAAGAGGCTCCTCGCGGGTGACCCCGGACTGACGGCGGCTCCCAGATGGCGTCTCCGGCTCCAGCTGTGGACTGTGACTCTCGGCTGCTCGACTGTGATTCGCCTTCTGGGCCTCGTTTCATAAAAGGAATTACTTACGGCGTTCCGTCAATTATGCCAGATTTGGCGTATTTGATGCCAATTCGGTTTCATAAAGCCGGAGACCGGAGTAATTCACGCCATCGAAAGTACGGAGCTTCATTTACGGCAAATGCTCGATTCCGGACCAATGGATGCCATTTGGGTTTCATAAAACGACGTAATTAACGCCAAATATTTTATCAAGCTCTTGATATCAGTGGTGTAAACTACGCACAAAAATGTTGCGTGATTTTGAATTAATGTGAAGATTCGAAGCTAATTTTTAATATATTGTATAATGCTGAGCCCGGTGAGGAATAAAGAACAGCCAAAATGAGAAAAAGAAACTGCAGATCTTCTGTACCAGTCGCTTTTTGTGGCCACTATCGGAATTTTGTTTATTCGCCGCGCCGCGCCACTTTCGTAGTTAGGCACTTCTGCTTAGCTGGCTTTCTGCTGTTTTTAATGTATTGTTTTAATAAAGGATGGTCATCAATATCAATTTTGTTTTTTCATACATAATTTTTAAGATTTAAATTCAACATAATTGTTTTATAAATTCTCGTAAAAAAATAAGTGTTGACATGAAATTGTAATTTGTAGGACGCTTGATAAATTACGGTAACTACGCAAATGTGCTTTGTTACGGAGGTGTAAACAATTCCAGTTGTGGCTTTGTGAAACGGATTTATTTGCGCTCCGTAGTTTGAAAGGGTGTGAATTACGGAAAGGTGTAAGTTACGGCAGAGTTTTATGAAACGAGGCCCAGGTTGGGTGGTGCACCCTTTTATAGCTTGGGGGGAGGGGGTGACTGCCACGCCCTTGCGCCGTCATCTTCCTCTGCCTTCCTCTTGTGGGTGGGCCCGTAAGATGGCGCCCTCTGTCCTGTTTAGTCACCTTGCTCCTCTGTGTCTGCAATTTTTGGCCGTCGAATCGTCTTCCTGTTGAGTGCTTTATCATCTTAGTAGTCGCTGGCATAAACCAATCCCCGAAAGGTTGGTGATTTTCGAGTTTTAATTTTGATTCTTCAATTTCATTTTATTCAAACTTTTGTTTCCTTCCGTTTCGTCTGCCGGCAACGCCCCTTGTAACGTCACTCTTGCTCCGCCCACTGACGTCATCTTGGTTGGGAGGGTCGGTAGAACAGCGCCTTCTGTCCGCGGTGGGGACGTCCTGAACTACGTTTGTTTCGGACAACAGCGCTTTCTGTCCGCAGTGGAGACGTCCTGAACTACGTTTGTTCCGGACAACTGTTTGCTAAGTTTAGCAGATTCCGTTGCAGTGAGACGCACTGCTGTTGTGCTACCATGGCTACGTGAGACCCAATGTGCTACGTGCCTTACGCCTGCGCGTGGTCTCACAGTGTGCCGACGTTTGCTTGTAGCTTCAGCTGCTTTGTAATGACTACCAATGACTCATCCTGATGTGACTGTCTTCAGAGGTGCTTGTCTTAATTGGAGTTTAATGGCGGCCCATTCTGTGCGGACAGTGAGAAATGATTGGGGAGGGCGGACCTGGGGACTAGTGGGAGGAGGGAAGGAATAATGACAAGGGAGGGAAGCGTGCGGCAGTGCTCTGCTCAGCTGCGCGTCACCGGGCCGGCCGTGCCGAAAAGATATTACGTTAGATGGTCAAGATGTAGCGTGCTACACGTGCCACGTGAAAAGTCAAGGGTGTTCAAGCTTCTTTGCAAAAGTAGTGATTTTGAGAGGCTCATATCTCAGCAGCCGCTTGGGCGATTGTCTTGCGGTAATTTTTGTAGGGTAGCTGCATCCCTTCTACCAAAGTTTGGATACTCTTGATCTATGTGAGTGACCCCCACTGCACGTGCAAAATAAAAAAAGAAGAGGTGCCAAATTTGTTCCCATTTCAATAACTCGGTAATTACTGGGGCGATTTCGCTGAAACTTGGCATACAGGTAGGCACCCACCAGGCAATGCATTCTCATGTGTTGCGGTTAGGGTGCTACTGCACGTGCGCACGTGCAGGGCGCGCTTCCAGATCTCGAGAACGGCTGGGCCGATTGCGCTCAAATTTGGTACACGGTTGGGAACCGGTTAGTAGGGTGCCGTGCAAAAGTCAGTTTGGACCCGTTTGCACGTGCGCACGCGGAATGCCGCTTCCAGATCTCAGGAACGGCTGGGTCGATTGTGTTCAAATTTGGCACACCGCTAGCGACCGGTTACAAGGGTGCTTTGCACAAGCCCGTTGGAGGTACCCTCTCGCCCTTCCGCACGTGCAGGGCTCACTATCTCGCTCGCTCGTTCTTCGCCCAAAAGGCGTTTTACTGGTAGCTTAGCCTTTGCGTTGTTGACCTTGCGTGGCGGCTAGGGGTAGGGTGGACGTCGGAGTTTTACAATAGCTCCCGATCGAATAGAACTAGCTAGTCGGGAATGCCACTAAGCCAATGAACTCAGAAAGTGCTATCGAATCGAATGATAGGTTTAGGTGCAGCATGATCTCCTCCGATTAACTTCGTGACCTGAGTCGCTTTGACTTGAGTTCTGAGGACTGAACTCTGAGCAACGCCCATGCAAAGCCCTTTAGGGGCAGGGCTAATTACGAGCGAGCGAGCGCAGCGAGCGAAGCGAAGTCTTTTCAATATAACGGAAAAATCTCATTATGAGCGGCCCGGCCCGGCCCGGCCTGTAACGCTTTTGAGAGGCTTATATCTCAGCAACCGCTGGACCGATTGGCCTGCGGTCTTTTTTGCTGGGTAGCCCAGGGGCGGATCTAGGATTTCGATAGGGTGGGGGCAGTCAAGCACAGGGGCGGCACATTTTCCGCCTACGGGGGCGGCATTTATAGGGTCTATTCCAGTCCAGTGGAAAAAAAAAAAACGAGCTTGACGGCCGTCACGAGACGCAGCGATTGATATTCAAATTTAGGGTCTCAGGTCAACTGTGACCTCTGGTCAGGTAAATTACCCTAAAGTCGGGTTTTTGTTTTTGGCAAATAATTTTGCAAACAAATGGCCATAGAGCAAAAATTTAGGCATAATCGTATTCCTCTCAAGCTGCGTCGAATGTTGTGGGTACTTTTTGTTCGGTAAAGGTCACAATCAAGATTGACACAAAGGTCGTCAGGTCAAGCCCCTCAGGACACTGTTCGGACTAGGCCAGGTTGCATATCAATCGATTTGGAAGCTCATTGCAATCACAATGGTGCCTTTCCCGACTCTAGCTTAATTTGGTCGAAAGTTATTAACGAAAAACGATTATGACCCAAAAGAACGTCCTCTGTGACGTTCTCTGTGGCGTCATACGAGTAGGTACAAAATGCCAAAATAAGGCACGGAATCCTTTGACGAGCGTATGAAAACACATTTATTTGCGTCTTCGGGCGGATTATATAACAACTATATGTTCCAAAAAGAGCAAGTTCAGTAGTTCCCCCATAGGTTTATAATGGGGGAGGTCAGGTGACTGACCTGACCCAAGATGAATTGTACGAACAATCCAAGATATACGAAGTATGAGTACCCGGGAGCTTGTTACTTTCTGAAAGTGTCATCATCCTCGCCGACACTTTGCCTGGCGTTGGCGGCGTTGCGAAGTTGCAACATTTTTTTGACAGTGCAGACTGCAGAGTGCAGATGTTTACTTATAACCTTTAGAGGTTTATGCATCGGTCAGTGACCTGACTATAGTTGGAGAATTGTACTGAACTGTGGGTGCACGAGCTCTCCCAATTCCACGCCGGCTTGGCTTTGGGGCCGCAACAGACTGTGGAGGTCAAGGTCACCGCTAGGGCGGCGGCGGATTTGCTGCGCCCGAGCACCCACCGTTCGGCACAATTATCCATATCCACCTATGGACCTGAACTAACCTGGAAATGAATCAGGTGTCATAAGGTCTGGTTTGGATGGGGGCTCACGTAGGCCAAGTTTCAGCTCTCTATCGAAAACGGCTCCGGAGCAGTCACGAAAAAAATCGTAAGTGGTGCCCCCCCCCCCCCTCCTCCCTCGGCCCGCGAGGGTTAAAGGTAGTGTGCCACCTTTCAAAGATTTCCCATTTTATTTTTCTTAGGATAAGAAGCTTCTGTTTTTACCTAATATCGCAAAAAATAAAAAATGGGCCTGGAATAGTGCTTTTTTCGCCGAAAAGTTTATCGGTTTTTCGATATGTATAACAACTGCAGTGGGCTGACCTGTAAACAGGCGTCGGCAACAATCGCGAATGCGGCGCACATGTGACAATAAGCAAAGGTCATTATAGAGTTACGACGTACGGGAATGAGTTATCAGCTGTCTAATCGTAGACAACACAATGTCGAATTTAAACTGTAAGCCTGTATTGGTATTGTTTCTTTAATTTGGCTGTCGAACATTAATTTATGGTTTGAAATATTATTTTATGTAAAATAATTGATATGAAACAGCCGTCTCTAAAGTTATGACCCCATCTCACCACATGAAAGTGGCAGAAATGACAATGATCAGCTGACGCATTTTTCTTGGCCGAAGTCAGAGCGCGCGGCCCGACGCACCACCACCGCACCACAAAGTATGAGCAGAAGCAATCTGCGGTAGACCGCGCCCAAAGCCAGGGCCCCGGTAACGTGAGGTAGCCGAGTCGAGGCAGCGTGCGCTGACCCAAGCCGGGGCCGCGGCTTTGGGCGCGGTCTACCGCATCCCCGGGCAGCCCCGGGCTATCACATGACACCGGGAGGACGCGCGGCCCCGGCTTGGGTCAGCGCACGCTGCCCCGACTCGGCTACCTCACGTTACCGGGGCCCTGGCTTTGGGTGCGGTCTACCGCACCACCTAACAGGCGTGTTCGAAACCGCAAGAGATGATGATGAACGGGTTTATCGAAACTTGATTGGATGAGCCTATCGGTAATAGCGATTTCAGTGTGTGCATTTATTGTTCATAGTGGTGTGAAATGTGGTTGGGGTACGACCGACAACCTGTCGGGGCGAATTTCGCACTGGGGTACTCAAAATTTGAAGAATTTAAGACGTTTCCATGAGTTTTGAAGGTATGGATAAGTTCTAAAAATCCGGTTCTCCTTATCTGGGCCATTAACTTCATACGGTCCAGGAAAGCTGGCACACTACCTTTAAGAAGGGGGTAAACTGGCTTCAGGGACGTCGCTACGAGTTCAGAGGGAGCTACTTTCATTTCAGAGGGCGGCACTGTATCTCAGGGTCTTGGCTAATGAATTTCGACTAAGGGGCAAACCAGACCTCAGAAGCCAGAATGACACCACGTAACATACATATACCGTATACACCGCATGTAACATGCACAGGCTAGGATACAAAATTTCTGCCCAAACATAAGTATTCGTACACCTACTTCTACCGAGGGGTTAAGACTTAAGAGGCCAGCGTAAGGCGCTCGAAGGCCCAGGACGAGCCCTCGGAGGCTAGCATGGGGCACTCAGAGGCCGCTTTGGGGACCCTAAAAGGCCAAATGTGAGGGGGGCGTGTGGCGTTAAAAAGCCCGCACGTAGGCCTTGTAAGACCAACGGGGTAGGGCCTTCTGACTTCTGAGGCCATATAGGGCCCTATGATGACAATTTGGGCTCTCTTAGGCCATGGGCCTGGTGCCTTCTTTGGTCGGTGTGGGGGCCCTCTGTGGACAGCGTTGGACACTCTGAGGCCAGCGTGGGGCCCTCTGTCTTCTGAAAACTGAGATTGGTGCTGACTGCTGAGTCCTCAGAAGCCAGCGCGGGGTCTTCATAGACTGGTGCTGGGCCATCAGAGGCCACATTGAAGGCCTCGACAGGCAGAATTCAGCACTTATGCATGATTGGGCCTTAGAGGTCGGACTGAGGCCCTGGAGGGCGACATGGAGCCATCAGAGGAATTCATAGCCCGAGTTGGACCCTCCTAAAGCTTAGGGTATCAGCCCTCAACCAGCGCAAGACTCTAGGCAGATCGATATCTGCTCTTCGAGGCTGACGTGGGGCTCTCGAGGACCATCTTGAGCCCTCAAGGATCTAAGACCGGAGATAGGATCTACAGGGTCCGATGTGGAGCCTCCAAAGCCTGTGCAGGGTCCTCAGAGGTCGACGATATGGAGCTCTTTGAGACCGACCTATGACCAGCGTGACCTCTCAGTGACCAGCGTGGCCTCTACCGGTCTATGCAGGAGCCTGTAGAAGTCACAAGAAAGGTCACCAAAGGCACCAAAAAATTCAACAATAACTTTAGAAGAAGACATAGTAGAGTGATGAAAGAGTGCATTATGTAATGCCTTCAGCCCAACAACACAGATCAGTTTATGTACAGCATGACCTTTTTCGGTTAGAGCATGCAACTGACTATAGGTCATACTATAGATAATTTAACGCCTCTCGATACGAGAGACACAATTACGGTAAAAACTGTGCCTACCATACGTGGAGTGAGTAGATATATGTATAGTACGTAAAGAAATGGAACAAATGCTTCTGCAAGATCCGTCTATTTTGGCAGTTTTTGCTCTCAGTGTGGGCCAAATTGTCGAACTGAGCTCGAATCTAAGGACAACGCAGTGGAAGCTTCCAAGGATCTATCAAATGCATTGTTCTGTGACGCTGTAACACTTACGGTTCACGAGCTATGCGCCCGGATGCGAGGGGAAAAATTGGCAAAGTTGGCTAGGAACCGCACCCGGTCTCGGGTAAAGTAGGTTACCACTGGGGCCCCTAAAGTTAAGATAGGACCCCTTCTTAATTCCCATGTTTGGCCTTCTCCCCTTTCCAACATATTAATACGCCACTCGATGACCTGCCCTACTATAGGTATTAGACGAATGGCTATTGGCCGTGTAAACACTGGCGCCAAAATGAGAAAGTGAAACAGCAAATTTGTCAGGCACCGGGTTCAACAACTAATTTTATGCTGGATAATATTTGAAGCGCCTTATTTACTCCGACTGGGTGGGAAATATCTCGTCACTTCGGGACAACCGGAGGGCGGCACTATGACTTCAGAGGGCGGCACTATGACTTCAGAGGGCGGCGCAATGACTTCAGAGGGCGGCGCAATGACTTCAAGGACCTTCACGAAGACTGGAGGGCGGCGCTATGACTTCAGAGGGCGGCACTACGACTTCAGAGGGCGGTGCTATGACTTCAGAGGGCGTCGCAATGACTTCAAGGAGCTTTACGAAGACTGCGGAGGGCGGCACTATGACTTCAGAGGGCAGCACTATGCTTCAGAGGGCGGCACTATGACTTCAGAGGGCGGCGCTATGACTTCAGAGGGTGGCACTATGACTTCAGAGAGCGGCGCTATGACTTCAGAGGGCGGCGCAATGACTTCAAGGAGCTTCACGAAGACTGCGGAGGGCGGCACTATGACTTCAGAGGGCGGCACTACGAGTACAGAGGGCGGCACTACGAGTACAGAGGGCGGCACTACGAGTACAGAGGGCGGCACTACGACTTCCGAGGGCGGCATTTCGACTTCCGAGAGCGGCACTACTACTTCAAAGGGTAGCAATATGACTTTAAGTAGCGGTACTTCGAATTAAGGGGCGGCACTCTGACTTCAGGGAGAGAAGCGAGTAGCGACATACTCTGAGGGTTAAATATAAATTCAGATAGTTACTACCAGAGATTATTATGAAATGAGCTTCAAAGAAATGCGGGTCATTTTCGTAAAATGCACTTCATCACGTATGGAAAAAAGCCGCCCTCCGCCGCCTTCGGCGGCGGAGGGGCGGCATTTTTCGATAGGCTAGGGGCATCGGCCCCCAGATGCCCCCCCCCCTGGATCCGCCCCTGGGGTAGCCCCATTTCTTCTACCCCGTAATTGACTACTTTTGATACATCTCAGTGACCGTCGTGGCACGTGCCACGTGAAAAGTCAAGGGTGTTCAAGCAGTTTTGCAAAAGTAACAATTTTGAGAGGCCCATATCTCAGCAGCGGCTTGAGCGATTGTCTTGCGGTAGTTTTCATAGGCTAGCTGCATCCCTTCTACCAAAGGTCGGATACTCTTGATCTATGTGAGTGGCCTCCACTGCACGTGCAAAATACAAAAAGAAGAGGTGCCAAATTTGTTCCCATTTCAGTAACTCGGTAATTACTGGGGCGATTTCGTTGAAACTTGGCATACGAGTACAGGTAGGCACCCACCAGGCGATGCATTCCCATGTGTTGTGGTTAGGGTGCTACTGCACGTGCGCACGTGCGGGGGGCGTTTCCAGATCTCGAGAACGGCTGGGCCGATTGGGCTCAAATTTGGTACACGGTTGGGGACCAGTTAGTAGGGCGCCGTGCAAGTCATTTTGGACCCCGTTTGCACGTGCGCACGTGCAGAATGCCGCTTCCAGATCTCAGGAACGGCTGGGCCGATTACGTTCAAATTTGGCACACCGCTAGCGACCGGTTAGAAGGGTGCTTTGCACAAGCCCGTTGGAAGTACCCTCTCGCCCTTCCGCACGTGCAGGGCTCACTATCTCGCTCGCTCGTTCTTCGCCCAAAAGGCGTTTTACTGGTAGGTATTATTACGAGCGAGCGAGCGCAGCGATGAGCGAGCGAAGCGAAGTCTTTTCAATATAACGGAAAAATCTCAGTATGAGCGGCCCGGCCCGGCCCGGCCCGGCCTGTAACGCTTTTGAGAGGCTTAGGTATATCTCAGCAACCGCTGGACCGATTGGCCTGCGGTCTTTTTTGCTGGGTAGCCCCATCCCTTCTTCCTCGTAATTGACTACTTTTGATACATCTCAGTGACCGTCGTGGCACGTGCCACGTGAGAAGTCAAGGGTGTTCCACTGTTCAAGCAGTTTTGCAAAAGTAGGGGAGAGTGGGGTGGGTTGTATCAGTTTTTACTCCGAGCCCCATAACCTCGTAACTATCCGTGATAAACTCATTATTTCCATACTATCTCCTTCCTTGATTCTTCTGCTTTTTTGTGCAAAGTAACTTTTCCGCTACCTCTACCAGTTTTACTTCTACGGTCTGCCGAATAGAGCAATGTTTTTGATACAACTTGCCCCATGGCTTGGGTGAGTTGTATCACATGGTGGGGTAATTTGTATCACTAGGTATTTCACGTTTCAGGGAGTGTGCTTGCTACTGGTTTTGAGCTTAACAACATTAAATGGGGCTAATACAATGTATATGCTCAATCAAAGGCTTCACTTTTATTAGACCAAACTTAGGTCAATGCAATCCGAACGATACATCGAAACGAGCGAAACATCAACAGACTAGATGCAAAAGTGGCCCGTTAAGAGCAAAGAAGCCAACACATTGTGCCGAAATGGAACGAGTATTGACTAGCTACCTACAAACGCGAGACAGGGCTTAGCTTTCGCGATCAAAAGCAACATGCCCATACATACATACATGTTACAACATACCCCACCCGGCTCTGATACAACATGTACCTCGCCGCCATCTTGGAAAAAAACATCCTCGTGCTCAAAAACAGCGGACAGCTGGAGAAATCCATTTTCACTCACGCAGCCTTAGAACCTACCCTCACCACCGCTACGGAGATCTTTCAAATTCGTGCACATCTTAATGCCAAAAACACACATTTTCTTGCAACTCATTTTTTTAGAATGACATTAAAAAAACATAAAATCGGTTCTCACCCCGAGACGCGTCCACCCAGCCACACGACAGAACAGGGAAAGATGGCGCCCGGAAAACCTCGTCGGCTGGTCGTGCAACGAGCGCTATCTATTGGATAAATTTGGCACAATTCGCCCTGATACAACTTGGACATGATACAACTCTCCCCGCTCTCCCCTAATGATTTTGAGAGGTCCATACCTATCTCAGCAGCGGCTTGAGCGATTGTCTTGCGGTAATTTTTATAGGGTAGGTATAGCTGCATCCCTTCTACCAAAGGTCGGATACCCTTGATCTATGTGATTGACCCCCAATGCACGTGCAAAATACAAAAAGAAGAGGTGCCAAATTTGTTCCCATTTCAGTAACTCGGTACCTAATTACTGGGGCGATTTCGCTGAAACTTGGCATACAGGTAGGCACCCACCAGGCAATGCATTCCCATGTGTTGCGGTTAGGGTGCTACTGCACGTGCGCACGTGCAGGGGGCGTTTCCAGATCTCGAGAACGGCTGGGCCGATTGCGCTGAAATTTGGTACACGGTTGGGGACCGGTTAGTAGGGTTCCGTGCAAAAGTCATTTTGGACCCCGTTTGCACGTGCACACGTGCAGAATGCCGCTTCCAGATCTCAGGAACGGCTGGGCCGATTGCGTTCAACTTTGGCACACCGCTAGCGACCGGTTAGAAGGGTGCTTTGCACAAGCCCGTTGGAAGTACCCTCTCGCCCTTCCGCACGTGCAGGGCTCACTATCTCGCTCGCTCGTTCTTCGCCCAAAAGGCGTTTTACTGGTAATGGCAAAAATCAAGGCAGGGGGGCACGGCCCCCCCCCCGCGTTCCGCCGCCTATACCTAAATTATAGGGTCCGTATCAAAGCGTCCAAAACCGCAGCGTCCAAGGTACGCAACATCCAAAACCGCAGCGTCCAAAGTACGCAACGTCCAAAATACGTCCAAAATCGGGTTTATAGGGGGCATTCACAAAGTCCAAAACCGAAACATCCAAAACCGCAACGTCCAAAAACGTATCATCCAAAAAACGCAACATCCAAAGACGAAACATCCAAAGTACGTAACCTCCAAAACCACAACGTCCAAGACCACGACACACAAGGCACGCAACATCCAAAACCAACCTAACCTAACCTAACCTAACCTAACCGAACCTAACCTAACCTACTGATTTTTGCCTATCCCTAACCCAGCCTAACCTAACCTAACCTACTGATTTTTGCCTACCGGGGATAAGGAAACCCAACTTAACCTAACCTAACCTAACCTAACCTAACCTAACCTAACCTAACCTAACCTAACCTACTGATTTATGCCTACCGGGGATAAGGAAACCTAACCTAACCTAACCTAACCTAACCTAACCTAACGGTTTTGGATGTTGCGTGCTTTGGATGTTGCGTACTTTGGATGATGCGTCTTTGGATGTTGCGTTTTTGGATGATACGCTTTGGATGTTGCGGTTTTGGATGTTTCGGTTTTGGACGTTGTGAATGCTCCCTATATACCCGATTTTGGACGTATTTTGGACGTTGCGTACTTTGGACGCTGCGGTTTTGGATGTTGCGTACTTTGGATGCTGCGGTCTTGGACGCTTTGATGGTCCCCCAAATTATAATACGTTATACGATACGGGTGACCGGAGCTTTGACTTCAGAGCTCTGTACTTACCTTGTAAGGTCACTCAGATCTGAGACTTCAATATCAATTGATTTAGTGTCGTTGCCCGTTGGATTCGTCTCTTGGGAGCAACATGTTCGACGGAACAATATGTCGTGGAAGCGCAATGAACCAGAATCCAGGGCCCTGCTTCACGGCGGAGCGCTGCAGTGCGCTGCGCGCGTCGGCGCGTTGGGTTTCCATGGCAATATCAACAAACCTCCCTCTGACGCTACGCTATGATGTCATCCGTCATCGCAAAACGCCAGCACCCAAGCGCCAGCACCATCAGCACGCTAGCAGCATTCGCACTCAAACCTCTGTTCTCTCTGTACTGGGTTCTTTTGGACCTCTGTTCCAAACGCGATTCATCAAAAGCTAACGGATCGCACGCAACGTCATTCGAGTGACGTCAGGGGTACGTCTCAGCTCCCAGCGCGCTGCAGCACGCGCAGCGTCGGGCGGTGAAACAGGGCCTAGTAATGCGGATGCGACCGAGCAGCGACATCTATCACTCATATTAACTTGCTAAGTCTTATATAGATGTCGCTAGCCAACAGCAAGGTCCGTGATCACAGCCGTCTGTGGTGCGCCATAATTGTGTATGACTTTGTTATGCCCTCAAACGCAGTTCACACTTGCCCGTAAGGTCTGCCGGTGACGGGCCCGACACCGTCAAAACGGCCGAAACTGACGGAGCGACGGCCGTCAGGTCGGCGGGCATGTGTGAACCGGCGGCGTTCGACGGCCGGCAACAGCTGACTGCGCCGACGCCGGACCTGACGGCCGTCGCTTTGGAAAGTTCAGCAATGTTCAACTTTTGACGGTGACGGGCCCGTCGGTTTGAATGTCTGCGTGTTGGAGGAAGAGGAAAAGGAACGTTATCATGCAGCATGAAGCTTATATGCATTTTTAGGATCATTTATACCATTTTCCATCCATTTGTTGAGATGAAAGCATTTATTACGGCACGATATCTTGAGATTCGATCCCTGATTTAAATCAACGAACCAATGTGTCTTTCATTTAAATAAAGTTGCAGCATTATTTGACATAAAAATGTAAATGCGTGGTAATTTATTTCTGTAATTCAAATATTTTAACCTCTCGGCCTCTACCCCCTCCCCCATCCCCTTCCCCCATCTGCGTCAATCTCGAAAATGGTGCGCCATTTCTGTCACAGTATATGGCAGCCAATGGGAGCTACCAAATCTCAACTTTCGTTTGACGGGCTGCAGGCCGTCAGGTCGACGGTGACGGGCCCGACACCGACAGACTGACGGTCATGTGTGAACTGCGTTTCATGCGCATAGACGCCTTGGCCACTGAACCACTGAAACATTATGTAACACAGTAAGAGCTAAGGCTCTATATATAAGCAACATTTACTTTCAAATGTCAGGTGGTGACATTGTTTAATTGGTTTTTTGTTTGCCAGACATGTAAGTATTATTTTTGGATTCAGGATGTCAAATAATGTAAGAATGTGACAAAATTATCCTTGAAAACTTAGTAGGACTTCATATTGTTATTTACCGACATTTGTTGTGGTCGAATGACCGTACCTATAATTTCGAAACCTCGTCCATACTTTTAGTGCTTGCTAAATATGGAAGTTGCTCATCAATTTCCTGGTCAAGTATTTCGGCGTTTTGCCTTTGAAGGACATCTTCGACTTCTTCATCATTACCTGGGTACCCTACTTTGACCTCAACCTGCCATCATCTAGCTTTCTTACTCTGACAGTGTAAGTTTGCTTAAAGGTTAAAATTAATGAATGAATTGATTAGTGAATTCAAACAAACAGTGTCTGCATGCGACATTGAATGGGATAAACGGGAACAAGTATTGCCAATGTTGGGAACCATACCACACTTCTATCACAATCACTGGTCCAGTGTTGGGTCTGAGATTTTGTTCATAATATATTGTTACACTATCAAATTAGGAAAGAAGACATTCATCTCAGCTCCCATAGAGGCACTCAAGTTCTTCTACTGGCAGATCCAAGGGGGGCCAACTGGGCCAAAGTGAGGGCTAGGGGCGGCTAAAACATGATTTGGCCCCCCTTTCCAAATTAAATGCCCCCTTTAAAATCTCCTCAGGACTGCAATTCACAAAAAAAGTGATTCCGACCCTACACGAATTAAGCACTTCAATATTGTACCTTTCTGTTGAACACTGGAAAGGAGCACATAGTTGTTAGGGCTATTATTATCAAGATTATAAATCCAATACAAGATGAGTGGGCTACCTTACTTAGGTCCTGGTTTCAGCATGTTTGTTGGTGACATTGGTAGCACTAGCATACTGGCATAAAATTTGTGAATATAAGTTTGTTGCTAGATTGGCCAATGCCTCAGTCTGTCAAATGAGTGTAACACACTAAACCTTTACTTTTTGTTGGTATCATTCCCTGGAGGCTATCACAAAAGTTTTATAAAGTTGATTGTTTTATCTTAGGTATCTCTGGCGTTAACCCATAAGAGCTCAGGCTTCTGTGCATTAGGCATGGTTGGGTTTAGGATTGGGCAGTGGAGTCCTATCTTGTTAACCTGTTAATTATTGATTTGCATAAAACAATGTTACCTAAGTTAAGTATTGCAACAGTGATCCAGACAGACCACACATCCATGTTTTGCACTGATTAGGTACGGACCTTCAGTCACACAGTTTAGGTACCTACTATCCATTCACCATCATTTATATATTAAACAGTTGAGCATTATTTTCATTAGCAATATGCTTATCTAGCAATATGCTATTTCACATTTTGTCATTTTACAGACTGGTCATACACATGCCCACTTGTTGTTCACAGTCCATGTGCCTTGTGTCATTTACAGACTGGTTATCCACCTACTCACCTGTCGTCGGCAGTTGGTTCGCGATGGCGGCCGTCCTGAAGAAGCGCGCGCTGGCCGAGTACAGTCACTCGCAGACGGTGACGGCCGACCAGGAGTCGGCGGCCGGCCCGTCTGTGAAGAAGGTGCGCCTCACGCGCCGCTCCGAGCAGCCGTCCACTCAGGCCGAGGGCTACCTGCAGATCCTGCAGCGCGCCAAGACCAGCCGCGAGTCGCTTCAGGCGCTCACCAGTCTGGCGGAGCTCAGCCCCGCGCAGGTACGGAATAGGCGGGGATGGAGCACGGGGTGGTGTTTGAGGGTGGGGCGGGGTGACGGCTGAGATATTGATGGGATCGTGTCGGGTGGCAAGACAAGATCGTTCATCATCGAATGCACTTGATCACCAGTTGCCTGAATTACTGTTCAAACTTCAAACCCATATTCATAACCTAACTGATCCTTTGTATGTCATGTCTGTGTTTTTACTCCGCCGCCCTGTTTTCGACCTCTGTCTGCGTGCCAGCGCTGACACCTGTCCCCGTGCTCGCTCTGGCTGCTGACCCCTTTGTCTTTGTGCCTGCTTTGACATTGGTTTCGATCTCTGTCTCCGTGCTCGCTCTGACCTGTCCCCGTGCTCGCCCTGACCCGTGCCTCCGTGCCTTCTCTGACCTCTGTTTCTGCCTCCGCCCAGGTGGAGGATGTCGGCGGCGTGGTGCGCCGGCTGCTGGAGGTGTTCTCGCGCGACCAGGAAACGGCCGTGCGCTGTGCGGTACTGCGGCTCGTGCAGCAGCTGGTTTCGGCCGCCGGCGAGCGCGCCCACCTGGCCTCAGCCGCTGACGAGCTGACGGCGCTGCTGGAGCGAGAGACCTCCTCCTCCGTGGCCGGCCAGTGTCTGTCCGCGCTGAGCGAGCTGGGCGCTCTGTCGGGCGGCGAGGCGCGCCTGTCAGCCCGGCTGGTGGCCGCCGCCCGGCCGCGGCTCAGCCACGCCAGTCACCAGGTGGCGGCGCGCGCAGCGGCGCTCCTCGGCCGCCTGCTGCCCGTCAGCCCGCAGCCCACCGACGACCTGACGCAGCTCGGCGAGGCCACGCGCGCGCAGGACCCGCGGGTGCGCTGCGCGGCGCTCCAGGCGCTGCTGACACTGCATGGCCGCGGTCTGTCGCTCGGCGGCCCGTTGTACGCCGACGCTGTCGCCGCGCTCCGGGACGACTACGAGAGTGTGCGCGAGGCGGGGCTGCAGCTGGTGCACGTGCTGGCGCAGACGGCGCCGGAGCGGCTGGTGCCGCTGGCAGAGTCAGACCAGACCGTCCGCTTGGTGGATGACGCGTTTGGACACATCTGTAACGCCATCAACGACTTGAGCGTGCGTGTGCGCGTGCGTGCCGCCACGCTGCTCGGCTCGATGACAGCTGTGTCGACCAAGTTCCTGGAGCAGACGCTCGACAAGAAGCTCATGTCGAACATGCGCCGCAAGCGTTCGGGCCACGAGCGGCTGCGCACGCTGGTAGTGCGCGGCGAGTGGTCCTCGGGCAAAAAGTGGGGCGACGACGCGCCCAAGGAGCAGCTGCAGGCGGACACGGTCAGCCTGATGTCGTCGGGCGCGTGCGGCGCCTTCGTGCACGGCCTCGAGGACGAGTTTCTGGAGGTGCGCTCGGCGGCGCTGGAATCGATGACCGAACTGGCTACGCTGCACCCGCACTTTGCCGAGATGAGCCTCGACTTCATCGTGGACATGTTCAACGACGAGATCGCCGAGGTGCGCCTGCGCGCCGTGGACTCACTCTCACGGATCGGCCAGATGATCACGCTGCGGGAGGACCAGCTGGACGAGATCCTGGCCGTGCTGGAGGTGTACTCGATCGACACGCGCGAGGGTCTGCACCGCATGCTGGGCGACTGCCGGCTCGGGAACACCGACTCGCTCAAACTCTGCGTCGAAAAGCTGCTCAAGAACCTGAAGCGGTACCCGCAGGACAAGCGGAGCCTGTGGCGCTGCTTCCAGCGGATGGGCGCGGCACACCCGGACCTGGTGCTGCCGCTGGTGCCCAGCCTGCTGCACATCCACCCGTACTTCCAGCTGCCCGAGCAGGATGTGCAGGACCCGGCCTACGTCTGTATCCTGCTGCTGGTCATGAACGCCGCCGCCGGCTCGCCCACCATGATGGCGCTGCTGGATGACAACACGCGCCGGCACTTCCTCTACCTGCGCGACACGCTGCCAGGAATGGTGCCCGACCGGCTGCCGGGACAGGCGGCCGCCGCCGCCGCCGCCGCGCCCTCACCCTCCACGCCCGCCGCCGCGCGCGACAACGCCGCCGAGTTCCTGCAGAGCGTGCTGCGGCGCGCCGCCGAGCCGGGCGCCGGGCGCGCCGCGCTGGAGCAGTGCCGCCGCGACCTGGACCGGCTGGCGCAGATCGACTCTGCTCTGTCGGCGCGCGCCCAGTTCGCCTCCACCTACATCCACTGCCAGCTGCTGATGGCGCAGGTCACTGGTGACGCCAGCTGGCGGGCGGGCACGGCCGCCGGACCGGCGCGACTGCAGACCAGCGCCGACACGCTGACGGCGCTGACGCTGCGCCTGCAGCACCGGTTCAGCGGGCTGGAGGCCGACGAGTGGGCGGCCGTGCGCCAGCTGCGTCTGCGTCTGCTGGCGCTGCGTCTGGTGCTGCAGGTACGCGGTCGCACCGGCTCGGCGCTGGCGCTCGGTGAACACTTCCTGGAGCAGGCGCAGCAACTGGAACGGCACCTGGTGGACGGCGGACAGCCGCTGGACGCCTTCACAGAGGCGCTGGTGCGCGGCCTCGAGGCCCTCGAGGAGCGCAAGGCGGGCGCCATGGCGCGTGTGCTGGCGCCGCTGCTGACGGATATTCCTGTGCCGCCGCTGAGACTGCGCTCGCCGCTCACCCAGGCGGAGGCGGTCATCTTCGAACCGCGCCAGGAGACGGAGCACCCGCAGAAGTTCACCGCCGGACTGGTGCTGGGCATCCCGCTCGACTGCGAGCTGCGACACGTATCGGATGTGAGTCAGGTGCGGCTGCGCGTGCAGTACCCGGACCAGCGGGCGCAGCTGGTTCTACCGCGCGCCACCGACTTCCGTCCGCTGGATGAGCCGGCCTCGTACCGTCTGCGCACCACTGTCCTGGTCAGCCACCAGGTGTGGTCCGAGGACGGCGAGGTCGAGATCTCCGTGGTGCTGGACGTCAAGGAGCCCGGCTGCAAGGTGCTGAGGCAGGAGGACTGGCTCATCGCGCTCTGTGACGCCGTCAGGGTGGCCGTGCAGCCGCGCGCCGTGAGGAGGAACGTCATTTGAGCGGGACGTGACGTGGACAGTGACGTCAATTTGGACAGTGACGTGACGTTGGCGACTGCGTTGGTGGTGTTGCAGTGTCATTAAGAACCGTCAGTGTGTTGAAGTGTGCTGTGTAAGGAGATCAAGATGTTCTATGAACAGCGCCCCCTTCCACGCCGCGTGCAAATGACGCAAGTGAGCGTTGACGAAGGTGTTCTCAGCGAACAGTGTGAGGACACGTCTGTGATACCCTGCGGCTGCTACGGTACTGCTGGGCGGCGGTCTATGATGTGTAGGCAGACACCAGTTACCGTACGTCGGATTAAAGGCTGACAAGTTCACAGCGGAAGTTGTGTGATGTGAGAATGATACCAGCGGTGTCCGCTCCATCGCACAAGGGCTGAGCTCTTTCAACCCAATCGCCGTCGCTTCTCGCTGGTCATGTAGAGTAAGAAAGCAGATAACTCTTTTCTGCTGGTGGAGATTGTGGTTACTTTGCCGCCGTGCTTGAATTTACGTTCAAATCTCAAAGCCGGACACATATTTTCATGTTTATTTGATGAACCATGATGTACATTTTGAATGCAAAGGTGAAGCAAATGTGAATACATTAAATCAAGTATGATGTGAGTAGGGACTTGCGCGACTAGAACAACAGTTGTGATAACGTAATATTTGTTTGAGTTGAGACTAGGTTTGACTGCGACCGTGTGCTATCATTTCTACTTTGCATCCAACCAGGCCATTGTCTGTGGTTACCGCTCCGCAGCAGCGCCAGCGAGCGCCGCCGTGGACGCTCACGCCGCGTCGCAGTCTGGCTTGTGGACGGGCCAGTGTTTGACCTGACACTGGCGGCCGCAGTACCAGGCCGCCTTGCAGCGGGAGCACTTTTTGACGGCCACCTCTCCGCAGGCGGCGCAGCGCGTGCTCTCGGCCATCAGCGGCGCCATCTTGTCCAGGTCATAGACGGCCGCCAGCCGGCGCGCCTGCTCCTGGATGGAGGCCAGGTCGGTGCGGAAGTGGCGCTCCAGCTGCTGCCTGGCCAGCTTGGCCCAGCGGCCGGCGTGTCTGTCGAGCAGCGCCTGCCGCAGCTCGGGCACCGTCTCGATGATGACGCCGGAGCGCGCCGGCGGCGGCGGCGGACTGACGGAGATGTGCGCCAGCCACTGGCGCAGCGCGCCCAGCGGCGGCACCTGCTCCAGCACCGTGTCCGTCAGGTGCTTCTGCAGTCGCAGCAGCTGGCCGCGCCGGTACTCGGAGATCTCGTACAGAGCCAGGTGCTCCCGGTCCATGAGGATATAGAGCAGCGTCAGCCACAGCTGGCCCTCTATCTTGGCCACGGCCAGGTCGTCGGGTGGCGAGGCGACCCACTGGCGCCGCTCGTACTTCTGGCGGCGGCCGGCACGGTTGGTCCGCAGCCATGGCCGGGCGTCCAGGAGCTGCACCAGCAGCAGCGGCAGGTCGTGCTGGCGCAGCAGCCGGGAGGCGGCCGACACGGTCAGCCGGCTCAGCTGTTCGCAAATGTGCTGCAGCAGCGTGATGCTCTGCACGGCGGCCATGAAGCGCAGCGAGTCGCGCTGCCGGCCCAGCTGTACCTCGATGGGCGGCTCGGCGGCCGTCTCGTCCCTCTCCAGTCGGATCTCCGGGTGCGCCAGCAGGTTGACCAGCGCCCGGTGGCAGTAGTCGATCACGTCCAGAACCAGATCGCCGAGAGCCTCCACCGCTGAGTCAGGCTTCACGGACGACTGAAAACGGAAGGTCATTACCTCCAGCAGCGACAGCACCGTCACCTCGTGGTGCATCACGACGTAGATGCCGATCGACGTCTTCGGCTTTTTGTTTTGACTGAGGATCTCCGGCAATATTTTGTCTCGCCAGACCTCAGTCATGATCAAGTCCTTTACTAGAAACGCTAGTTTGTCTCGTGAGATGATCAGATCTTTGACATATTCCTCCTTTTGGCCTTGCGCTTCCAACAAGGCTTGCATGTTCAATGATTCGAGCCTTTCGTGCAGCGTGATCCATCTGGGAGAACCGATTTCTTCGATCTTCAAACACTCCAGGGATTCTACGTACGATTCCGCCTCAAATGCGCTGATAATACTGGCTTGCACGGTGTCGGTCATTTCGTTATTTTAGTAAAATGTGAAAAACAGTTTCTGTTTTACCACACCAGGCTATATTTTAGGGCCTTGGGGATAGGCATTTTCTTCGCACTCGCAATAATTAAAAGCAAATTACACAACGAGATGCTCTGCGAATCGTGCGAATCAGCACGGCTCTGCGGCTCTCAGCTTTATGCTTACGTTGCTATGGTAACCATTGACTCAAGGGTGTTTTATTTTAAAATGTATACAAATTTATGTAATCAATTTGTGATAAATTAATAATGAGTCCTCAATTTTTCTCTGCAATATTGTTTAATATTTTATTTTAAGCATAAAAAGGATAAATTATATAACACTAGCTCATATCTTGAAACTCAAGTCTATTATTTCAATTCAACCGCCAGGTGAAAGGTGAATACATATATGACGCGCTTGTTTCTATTGTAGTTTTTTAGAAAACCTGAGAAATTTGGGGCTTTTGGCTTTGGTTTTGAGTAAATCAAATTAATATATTTTAATGATACCTATGGATTGCTGACGATTGATAAATAGAATATGCGAATTGCTGAAATGTGTCTCAAGCTGGTAGCAATTTCTCTCGAGTAATATAATGTTGTAGTAAGTCTTGCACTCAGCAGTGCAATAATGAATAGCCAAATCTGAGCCAAATGACTTGTGCACTGTTTTAATGATTGGCTCAGATCATGACAGGAGTCCTTGTGTCCAACTGAGTCAGGAAATGACGGACACTGTAAACTTGTGACTTGGTGGAGGCATTAAATGCCCTACTTTTTGCCGCGCCATAGTTAAGAAACGGTGCGCTGCAGGCGCGCCAAATTTTGGGTACCTGGCTATAGGGAATCAATTGAAGGTTATCATGGCAAAATGTCAAAAAAATTACTTAAAATTTTTAGGCATTAAGTTTTTAGTGAGGTCATTATTTCTTAGTTTTGGGGCAAAAACAGCAGCTGCAGCCTTCATGTTGATATGTTCAAAAAGCCACAAATTCACAGAATGGACGTATAGGCATGCCGTAAATGCCATTAGACTGTGAATACATTAACAGTCAAAGTAGTATCTTATATTTTTAATAAAATAACCATGCTACATTTTCCATAATCTTGAACTGAATCTGGGCGATTTCTCCTAGCCACTTCATGACCGTGATGCACATTTCTGACATTTCTTTACTTGATCATTTTCGACTAAGCACAATTATGTGCTTACTCATATGATAAAATGAATGTCACCATCATGTTCTATGCCCAAAAGTACCCATAAAACATGTGTCATAGTCTGTGAATGCCAGTTTTGATTTTCAGGTATGCCTGTATATGTGCTTAACTGATTGACCTGACCTTGGCCCTGACCTATGCCTGACTGACACCTACTTACATGGATCTGACACTGGTGTCGCACTTATATGAAGGATTGGGCACAGTTTGGTCAGAATTTATGACAAGAGATGCCCAGTTCAAGGTTCTGAATTTTATGTGTTTGACCTGACCTTGACCCGACTTGTGACCTTGAAATTCAACTTTCAAGTACTCATCTGAAGCGTCTTGTCGCATTCTTTCGTTTGCTGCCTCGTGAGTTTTGCTGTGCCTATTAGTTATCGAGTTATCAGTTGGGGGGCGTTTAATGATTCCCCCTTCTCAATCAAAGGGTGGATGGCGAAATACCCCAGCAACTGGCTGGTTAACATCACATAGGGCTGGTCATTCATAACCAGTGGGCTGTGCCATTATCTCTGTGGCTGTGTACCATTTCAGATCATTTCAGATCATCGCTGGAAGGAGAAACATCAACAGAAAAATGAGCTTGGTGGTCTGAGCTCCTTGAAGCTTCCATAAACAAGCAAGATGAAGGGAGAGTCAGGACCCCCACCTCCCCCACCCCCACCACCTGTTTCCCTGTCGAGGCCGCTCAAGCTGCCGGCCTCCGCCACGGATGAGGACGAGGACGTTCTGGGAGCAGTGGCTTTTCGCGCCGCCCGCGCGTCCCTGTACCACCGGCTTATCATCCACCTCAACGAGACACAGCCCATCATCCAGGAGGGACCCACGTGAGTAGCCGCAGAGGGAACGGACAGAGCGGGACCTGGTGATACCATTCTGGGGATGGTAGGATGGGAAACACGTACAATGAACAATGTACATTGTTTAGAGAGAGTGCATTGATTTTTAAGCTGTCAATACAGTACCATGCTTTGCTTGTCCTAATTATCAAAGCTGATGACAAAACCATGTTCTTGTTTTTCAAGCAAGTGCTGGTAAACCTTACAAAGAGTTTACAAATGGTAGGTATTGCTTCCCTCCTTAAATCCCTATTGAACCTGCATCTCAGTCTGTGCAGATCACCACATGTCACCCGTGCCCTCTCCTTCAGGTGCGGCCTGGCCGCCGCCTCCATGGCTCTCGCCCAGCTGGGCCGGCGCGGTGATGACGTCACAGTGACGTCACTGCTGCAGGAGGCGCGCTGCGGCGCGATGACGGCCCAGGGCGAGATGTTCTCGGCAGCCGACCTGGCGCGTCTGGTCGCCGGCCGACTGGCCCCGGACGGCGACCCCGCCACGGCCGGCCGCGTCAGGAGCGACCTCGACCGGCCCGAGGCCGTGCTGCGGGCCGTGCTGCGCGGCGACGCCGTGCTTGTGCCGTATCCTTTTAAAAGAGAGGGGTAGGTGATCTTTCGATGATAGTAATTTCATGGATGCAGCTTCTTTGAATAATAACAGTGTAATAATTCAAATGAACTTTGAAAGAACGTCCCCAGGTGGAGCATTCTATCGCCCGTTCACGGCAATCCCCCGTCGTGTTTTACCGTCGTCAGTATGCCGCATCGCACTGTGTTCCTACTTACGTCCCCTTTCCCACACCCGCGGCCGTGCCTTAACTCGGCGCTCAGTTACGACGCCGACCGGAACCACGCGCCGTGCGCGCGCGGCGGAGCGGCCGCGCACTGGGCGCTCGTCTGCGGCGTGCTCGTCGGCACCGCCGCCGACGCCGACGACCCCCGCGAGACGGACACTCGCCCGCCCACCGTCGACGAGACGGTGTACCCCGCGCCGCCGCAGCTGGTGTCTGCGGCGGCGGCGCGCGCGGACGGTCTGCGCCCCGACCGGCGCGAGCTACTGCTGCTCTGTCGGCAGAGCAAGAGCCGCCGGCTGGCCGTGTGGCGCTACGGGGACCTGGTGGTGAGTAACGCCCAGCTGCGAGCGGCGCGGCCCCACCGGGACGGTGAGCAGCCGTACGTGCTCAGCCAGGGCTCGGTGGAGGCTGGTTTGTGCGGACAGTGGGTCCACCTGTGGCGGCCGGACCGGGGGGAGGGGAGGGAAGCACTGGTCGAGGCGGACTCACTGGCGGACTGGCTCCTGGGGCAGGAGGCCTCGGATGGCGGAGAGGCGGCGGTGTAACGCTTGAGGTCGGGGAGTCAGATGTGCCTCTGACCCGCACGGGAACTAGTCATTGTCTGCTGCTTGACTTCGCTGCTGCCTTACCCTTTTACCGATAGATTTGGATTGCACCGTTCATATAACGGATCGTTTGTCGTATTATGACGTGTAGTTATTTCAGTGCATTAATTATTAACATTTGTGCGATATTGATTGATTTCCCCTCCGTCACCATGAACAGTAAGCTCGGTAATGTTTTTGTTTTGCCCGATCTGGTTGATATGGGATGAAGCTGGCTTTCATCTTATTGCTTTTTCTATGTACCTTTGTTTAGGTAAGATATCAAGAAAAGTCATGTAGTTTCTAGAGCAACATGATTCTCAGTCGTTCTTTGATTGCCCTATGCCATTTTCCCATCAATGTGGAATTGGTTAGCGGCTAGCGCTAAGTGCTTGAAGAAAGATGCCAGGTGTGCCTTGGGTTTCCGATTCAGGGCTGCTCTTTTACAAGTGATCACATTTGGAAACCTGTGAATAAGTCGTGAAGCATGAAGCTGGCGCAAATATTTATGCTTGTATAGGCTGTTGCATTCAATAACAGTGCGCCCTTTTTGCCCGTGGAATGCTATGGTGTGTTGTGAATGCCTACAAGTTGTAGGTACAATATAAACCAGCCGGTTTATATTTATATATATAATATAGTTGTGCAGCATTTTTAAAAGACTTTTGATGGCATCCTGCCAGCTTTTTGAAGATATGTCATCGTGTGATGAGTGCCTTGCTTTCATTAAAAATGATGACAGCTAATACTTCTGGGACTGTTGGTTGCATTGGCTGCGATTGCTGGTGCTATTGAGAGTGGGACTTCAATTCAATACTATAATTATTATAGCTAGCTGGTTTATAGTTATTAGCTCCTGGTTGCTGATGGTTCAACGCACACGCTTATGGTTTGGATGCTCATTTCTGATGGCTTGGACGTAAAAAGGCAAGATGTATTCTGGGTTGTTCCACAATACAGCCCAATACAGCCCACGCTATCGGATAGCTGTTGACAGTTTGAAAAACTCCTGAACGAAAACACACGATACCTACTTACCGAAGCATTCGCCACTAGAGTTAGCATATAGGCCTTCAGTTCTACACTGTGATTCGGGATGCAGAAATCGCCTGCACAGCCGCAGTGTTATGCTACAGAGATTCAGTCGAGTCCCCATATGGCGTTTGGTGCTACGATCGTGAAGAAGAGTGCAGTCTCCGCCATGTGGTGCTTCGTTCTTGTGACGGAGTACAGTCTCCGCCAGTTGGTGTTACCCTGCAGCTGCGCAAGAGAACTCACCGCCATATGGTGCTACGCTCTTGTGTAGCAGTGCAGTCTCCGCTTGGCTTGTGTTACGCTATTGTGGAGGAATGCAATCTCTGCGTTTTGGTGCTACGTTCTTGTATGTGGATGCAGTCTCCGCCATGACGTGGTGCTATCCCCTTATGTAGCAGTGCAGTCTCCGCCTGGCTTGTGTTTCGCTTTTGTGAGGGAATGCAGTCTCCGCGTTTTGGTGCTACGCTCTTGTGTTTGGATGCAGTCTCCGCCGCCAAGAGTGCAGTCTCCGCTTGGCTTGTGTTACGCTGCTATGGAGGAATGCAGTCTCCCCGCCATTTGGTGCTACGTTCTTGTGTGGAGATGCAGTCTCCGCCAGGACGTGGTGCTATCCTCTGGTGTATTAGAGTAGTCTCCATCCAATTTTACGACCGATTGCAGTCTCCAAGGGAAGGAACCTCGCAAAGCTGTGGCCAGCCGTGGTATTTTAAAATCCAGGCTGGCTTTCTTGCTCCAATGGTGGTGCAGCTGGGAAAATTGCCAGTACCGATGGTACAGGTCGCATACAAAAGAAACGAGGCCTCTACCTGTATAAAGGTAGAAGCTGTATTTCTACCTGTATTCACTCCGTTATCTCTATAGGATTAGGGAGAACGGAGCGCCTGAGCAGTAGCCTTGAAGCTGCTGCCACCTAGTTCAGCGGCCAAGTCACTCTAGCATCCGCCAGGAGCGCTGCCTTCACCTCCGTCCGGGGCCGTTTTGTGCTGTCAGTCAGACGTCAGCCTTCAGAGCATAAAACAGTCCTGATTATAGGACCGACTTGAGCAACGCTTGCTAACTACTGTTCTTTTAGCGAATTCCTTTGTTCAACTAGCATTGGAGACTTTTTGGTCAATTAAAAGTCCATCAGCATGTTTTACCCACTCCTCGGCTCCCAAATAGCCGGTGCCTGCGCGTCGCTGCCGCGGAGTCGCAGTGAAACCGATGCCGTAATTTGGCACAGATTCACAGGCGGTTGCCGCGTGAGACGCCACTGACATTGAGCCGGCTCACTTTCAAACAGAGGACGTGACATTGAAACCCGTTTCACTTTTTATCGATTCATGGCTCAGCGACTCTGAATTGCCTGCCTACCCACAGATAGACAACACAGCTCAAACTAATATTTGATTATATCTATTATTGAAACACATTGACTGTATTGCAGTAAAAAGACTTATGTGTCTGGTTAAGTGCCGCTTATTTACCAAACGTCTGTGTGGTGAGAAGGGATGTTGTAAGGCTACAGTCCCGCCGCCACCAGTGTGAGATTGAACTCCCTATGACAGCAACGACGCATTCCTATTTAATGACCTATACCTACCTGCACAGCACTGTCGACAATGGAGTGGTCACCGAGAGCCGAGTGTCGCTGCATGCTCTAGAGGCGCTCAGCCCATGTCTTCTGTCTGCTGTCTGCTCTCTGCTCGCTATTTATTGGTTGAGTTATTTCGGTCCGTCTGCTGCGTTTCTGTCGCACGGTGGCCTGCTGTGCTGTCTGCTCTCTGTTTTCTACTGTCTGCTTCTTATTAGCTCGGTCTGTCTGCTGTGTTTTTGTCGCGCGGTGGCCTGTCTGCTTTGTGCTGTCTGCTGTCTGCTCTCTGCTGTGTCTGCTCGCTATTAGCTCGCTCTGCCTGCTGTGCTTGTGCTGTCTGCTCGTTATTAGCCCGGTCCGTCTGCTGTGTTTTTGTCGCGCGGCGTTTCTGGACCTGCAGTCTCGCCGCGGCCGGCCGGGGACTAATGTTTGCACACACTCCACTGCCGCACACTGGGACACTGGTGCGCCCAGCTGGACAAACACACGGGAGACTGGCCGCCCCTCTCCGCCGGCCAGTTCCGCTGTTTGCGCTCATAAGGAGACCGGCCTGACTTCCGAGCACGATGCGATGATTCAGTCCCGATCTCAGCTCGTTGGCGACAGACACTACACAGCGACACAGGCATGCACTTTGACTAGGAAAGCTTGTGAGGTAATCGTTCAAAATACATCCGCAATAGTCGGAAGATGCGGAAGATATGCGCGAAGACACTAAGTACCGACTAACAGGCATGCATTACGATACGATTACACCAGGTGACAAAATACCTCAACATGTGGTCGTGATGCTTAAGCCGGACGATACGAGCCGCCCGATTATCTGGGCGGGGCGGAAGTCGGACTGTCCGTCTTCACCCGTGGTCAGTTTCAATCAGTCCCCGCGCCTGTTTACGGCGGAGGATGGGCGGTGGATGCCGGCGCTGAGCCGCGAGGATCCGCTCCGCCGCGGACCCGCCCGGCCGCCACTCCAGTACACAATGCGGGACACGTCATCAGCGCGCGGAGACCGGCGGAAGGCATGCATATTCATCACTGCAGTGTAATCAGATGCACACCGACTGAGCGCACACCGGCGCCCCTTCCTACCGACCATTGATTGATTCGGGGATGGTTTATGATAATCACCGGCCGCCGGAGATTCCACTGGATTCTCCATATATAGGAGGCGCCCGTGCGTGTGTGCCTCGGCGGCGCGTCCGTCTGTTTGGACAGTGGGCGGACCGCTCGCGGGCTGTAGGCGGCAGAAGAACAGACGGATCGAATCCGGGTGATACAAAGGCCCGGAACTCATGTGATAACAGATGGAGCGATTGAATTCCATCCTATTCATATGAATCCTATTCACGTCCACGAATTTCAATCATTTTTTATTATTATCAAACTAATGCTACCCACTCATCCTTTTACTAATGTTAGCTGTTATTTTGGCTGTTATCAGTTCACAAGCACGGAATCGAAAATCAAGGAGGATTCAACCAAAAGTCTCCATCATCTCCATTTCTCCTCTCAATAAAAGCCCTCGGTAACTTCAATGTTTACTGCCGTTTACTGCTGCGTGTCGGCTGGAATACAGGAAGGACGGAGGACAGCACGCGCTTATTATTAACTTGATCCATCGGTTTCCGGAAATTAGAGCGTACCCCCATGACCTGTTTGACTGATTACAAGCTAACACCTGGACAATTGTGTCTAATGGGTAGTGTGGATGCACTCAGCGTCACAGGCGACGCATAAAAAGGCGACCTCGACAAAGTTTGATTGACGCGACTGCCGCGACCCTCGCCGGTAGGGTGACACGGCGCTGTGACCCTCACCGGTAGTGACGCGGCACCTCGTCTCTGCCGTCCCTTCCCGACCGGGATGCGCAGTGATGTGGCATATAACACCAGCGAGGCTGCCTGACGGAAACTGAACCGGTCACAGAGAGCATAACCTTGGTCCCGTGGGTCGGCGGTCCACCAGGCACAGTCGACCGGCGGCGTCGCGCCTGATCCCTCCCATACCGTAACGCCAGTCCAGTTGATGGTAATGGGACCACGGGCATAATGAACCGTCCACTTTCGTGTACGCGGTAACACTACAGCTCAATCGCAATTCACAAACTGAGCAGAAATGTACCAGTTACCTATTATTTGAATGGGACGGTTAGGACCTTGAGCTATCTTGCAAACACTTTTTGGCCGACACGCGTTTTTTTCCTGATGGCCTCTTCAATAAAGGTGAAGCGGATTTGAGTAGTCTCATACCGTATCCCCGTATATCCAGGATATCTTCTGAATCCTTTACCACGTCCCAGTGTTTCCGGTGCCCATTTAGGAGTATGAGGCCATTAGCGTCGCCACGGGGGGGCAAGCGGGGCAGCTTGCCCCCCCAACCTCGGACCGGGCACCCCCTGAGATCGATACAGATCCGATGAGATTTTGGAGTCGGAAAAAATGGGGGTACCTTTCTGAGAATGTCTGTGAGGTGAGACTCGGTTGGAGCGTGCAGTTTAAACCAGAGTCTGACTCGCAGTCGCCAAAATCTTCAAGACTCCGAGTCCAGACTCGGAAATGTCAATGCTGTGATTCATTCCATGTTCCTAGTTCGTTCTTTATTACATTTTACAGCTGATTTTCATAAGTTTTGGAGTGCTGACACAATTTTCGTTCAAAGCGTGAAACGAAATTTTCGGGGCCTTTCTCAACTCTCGTCAAATGTCTGCGACAGGCTCAATTACCGTACAAGTGTCGCAGGGCTCATGAGCTTGCTTTAAACAAAGGCTCCTAAGGAGCTCCACTGAGCCCTAAAGAAGCTTTCAGAGGGCCCAAAGGGGCCTCTGAAAGTCCCACTGGTGTCCATGTTCTCTGAGGGCCCATACAGGGATCTTTGAGCCTTCGAACATTTCCGGGAACCTTAACTGGCCTCTGATAGTTCAGCCAAACTTTTGAGGAGACAGACTTTGCTAACCCCAAGCCGGCATCTGAGGGGTCACAGCTCACGTGTCCCTCTGAGGTCCGCAACACATGTTTATTATGTCCCTACGTAAGGTCCTTAGGGATTCGACACAGACCCCGAGGGTTCACACTGTTATCCGAGGGCTCCAGGCTCACCCTGGGCCTAGTCTCTTAGCTTCCGCCGCCCACACTGGCTTCTGAGGGCCCCGCCTTGGGCTCGGAAAGCCCTAAAGCACCACGTACACGTAAATATTTGAGGTGACCCACGCCGATCTCCGGGATCCCAAGCATGCTTCTGAGAGTCAGCACTGACCCTGAGTAGCCTGAAATGGCCTGGAAGTCCCAAACCTATCTCTAAGGGATCCCTTGCCGCTATGCCGTGCGTAACTTTTGGTTCCGTTTAACAGTTTTTGTTCGCGTTTGCAGCGCTTCCCTTCACACGAAAAACGAGAAACTTTTGTTCACACTCGAGTGACACACTTCCTCTCACTTGAGCAAAGATGAATTACTTCCGATTCACACTTCCGACATTCACTCTCCGCCGAATGCCCAACTTAGCTACGATCGGTGGCTGGGATAAGTCCTATGCATTTCACGTAAAACCTCTGCATGCATGCGTGAATGGAGGTTTTAGCAGGGTCATCCGATTAAATGGAGCGTTTTTCACCTTTTCTGGGTAATGATCATGAGCGTCGAGCGTCTACACAGGGGCCCCCTGCAGTGCGTCGGCAATCGCAGCCACTATATACTATAATTCTACCAGTCGTTTTTGTCATGAAATTTCAAATTTCGAATTTTTCTGTAAAAAATTACATGTCATAGCTAGAAGAAAACCTTTGCCACCACCGGATTCCTCGCACGATTGCGCGTCGAATGATATGTAAAACGAGTGAGTAAAGACTGGGGAAAGACAAGTTTTAACACAAAAGTTGATTTTGCCCCCCCAACCGAAAATCTCTGGCGACGCCTATGATGAGGCGGTCACCTCACTACTGTCCCATACGGCATCCCCGTGTCTCTCCGGTGCCCCTTACCCCACTGATGGGTATGGGGCGGTCACTACTGTCCCATACGGCATTCCCGTGTCTCTCCGGTGCCCCTTACCCCACTGATGGGTGTGGGCGGTCACGGCCGGATGCTGGGCCTCTCAGGTCAGCGATAATGACAAGCGGAGCCGAGTTTGTCCCAGTTGCACGGACTGACGCCCCCAGAGCAGGGCGGCGCTCACACAGAAGCATATCTGGGTGCAGCATCTGCCCGTGTCCTCGCGCCGTGCTCCGGCTGTTACCTTCGTGTCCCATCGCGTCACGCCGCGGCTCCGAACTGACCGACACTCGGCCCGCGCCTGTTTTTCGGCGGCAGTATTTACGAACGGATCGTCGGCCGGCCCTATAATAGCCGTTTTCTCGGCAGGCTATCTGACGAATGCACCATCCTTGACCAAATTTAACAATATTTCTTTTACAGCAAATATCCTCGTAGCACGACTTTTCCAATGTTCTAATCGAAATAATGTCTGATAAATTTACAGATCTCTTACTCTTAGGTATATAAGCAGCAAGTGCTACCAAGGCAAAGCTACAAATCTGCAGAGAAACAGCATGAACATAATTTGATCAAACTGCAACAAATGTGACCGAACGTCTGCAACATGACCGTCAGGGAAACGGCTTGAGTAAGCTTTGTCGGCCTGACTGTTGCTGGCCGAGGTACACGATACCAGTGTGACTGTGGTGAGCTTGGTTGATCGTCATATGCTCGTCTAACGAGCCGTCTGATGGACCCGCTGCTAATCGAACTCGGCTTTCAACACGCCGCGTTACTGTGGTCGCCGCTTTGGCAACCCAAACGTCACTGGGAACCACTGACGACCAGCAGAGCCAGTCACATGTGCATAACGTCGATCAGTTCCACCCTCTGCTAATGCCTTCCATCCTCCCCGGTCCGGTGGGAGTGGGACGCTAAGTTCACTCCAGGTGTGGTCAGAGAACTTTGATGGCGTGTGGTGCCCTCCACAAGCCGACTGAGCTCGCCTAAAATCGTGGCTCTGTAGTCTCCTTCGGCGTGATGTTACTTCAGTGACCTCGCCTCGTATTGAGCTAGTTAACCCAGTCCATTTACCTGATGGTTATCACCGCATGGCTCGGCTCGGCTCGCACTGACTGAGTCCCACTCTAACCTGCCAATGTTCGACACTGGGCGGCGATTTAAACGGCGCGCCGCCATTGCGGAATCCACATACCGAATGTCCAATTGCACAAGCCGAAACTGTAATGACTCGGTCACGCTCCACTTTGTGCAAATGGTGATATCGATGTGCCCTCAATGTTGCGCTCGCGCAGGTCCATATCTGCGCACCTGCCGCCCACCGCACATTGCATTGGCCGCGGGAATGGCACGCCGCGACCGAATTGATAGTAAAGTGGCCGCACCGCCGACCGAGCTATCACCCTCAGAGGTAATAAGTGCCACTTTCTTAATCACTTCATCAGTTCAAGCTGAGATTAATGGCGCTGAGAATTAAAGCTGAGAACAAGCCGAGAACAGTTGTTGAGTACAACGGTAAAAAATGAATATCTGCCCTAGGTTTGTGTTTGCTTTTCGGCTCTTGCTCTGGAGCGTGCTAGTTGAATGCAAATTCGTTTGTCAATGGCCACATTACAGGGATTGTCGGTGTGTTAGTGGGCCATCTCGAGCGCCTTGGCGGCGGCAGTCCGGTCGGCGCCGCGTGGATCAAGATAATCGCACCGCGTGCCTGGCCAGTCGGTCCAGCTGTCACCCAAACACGCCCGAGCGGCGCCGCCCGGTCATCGCGCCGCGACACCGCCCTCACCTTGGCACGACGAGGGGCCGCTCTTACTGTCCCCGGTGGGGCAGCGGAGGGCGGTATCGCACCGCGAGGGGCCACGTCTGTTCCCAAGTGTAACAGCAAGTTGCGGCATGGTGTACCATATCGTTTCTGGTTCACCGTTCAACGAAGAGAACAGTGAGGATACAGTCGCTCGCTGAGATCTGTAGGAACAGCCAGTCGTTGAGATCCGTACCTGCAGTCTATTTCCTCAGTCCACACTTCACTACGGGATGAAGCAGCTTTATGTGGAATAAGACGTGGGCGACCTCTGTTATGTGACAGGGATGCATGATTATTACTGCTAATATTTGTTTTATGGGTCTGACGCCAAAGCTAATGCGACCTGTTTGTTGTTTTACAATTTATGCCGGCCTTCAGACATTGTTTACGTTTACCATTAATCCTCATTATTTTGATACTGGACAATGATTGTTGCCCCGAAGCAGTCAGTATCAGTCGCCCATCGGTCAATTCACGGTCAACCAGAGCGGTGTCTACGAGTTTACTCTGCAATTGGCGGGTGCCTTCTTCTCGATCGTTTATTCTGGCGCCAGATGTAATTGACAGGCTCGGGTGTTGCCAACCAATTTTTACCGGGACTGGCGGTTGCCAATTGCCATAGGCATGGGCTCAG
The DNA here is from genome assembly GCF_019059575.1 of Amphibalanus amphitrite. NCBI lineage: Eukaryota > Metazoa > Arthropoda > Thecostraca > Balanomorpha > Balanidae > Amphibalanus > Amphibalanus amphitrite. Next base: position 817,400 of record NW_024881642.1, on the reverse strand, counting down.
AGGCCTCAGAAAGGCTTTATTAGCTGTGGAGAATCACCTTGCCCAGTCATGCAGTGCTCGAGGCGGTTGGATCTATGATGCATAGGACAAGTTCACGAGTGTTTGTCTTGCAGGTGTTAGATTTCATCTTCAGCAATTATCGGATGGCCTCCAGGCTTCCGTGTGCCTGAGTGTACCCCTATGTAAATCGCGTCATTCGCTTTGTGCCTTTGGCGAGGGGAGCGAGCGAGAAGGGGAGGCCAGCCTTCTATAACTCATCTTTATCTGCTCTGGCCGCTGAGCAATGATGCATGTGGTATTGATCGCGAAACTCGTTTCGAAATTACTGAATATTCGCTCACTAATGAAATAAGAATGAAGCAAAAATAAGATCAACCGAGCTTAGGCGGCGGAACGAGGGGGGGGGGGGGCACCGGGGCACCGTGCCCCCTTTGATTTTGGCATTTTAACATTAGCCCTATATGGGCGTTGCATGGAAAGAATGGGACTAAAAGTCGGCAGTGCCCCCCTTAATTGAAGGTGTTCCGCCGCCACTGCAACAAAGCCTTGTTATCGAACACACCCACATGTCACTTTGCCTTCACGAGCTCCACCGTACGATCCACCTCCATGGTCTCCAGCCAGGTCTGGTGCAGGTACTGTCGATGGGGGAGGTAACCACCCACATTCCGTCGGTTTCAGAGTCTCCCAGCAGTGCCGAGGAGCGCCGCCAGAGGCTCTCGCGCGCCCTGACACTTTCTGCCGTGCAGAGTGTCGCGGATGTTACCGGCAGAACACGGACTTTTCCGTGTCCGTGTACTGCGGCCCGGTCATTCTGCAATGTCATCTCGGACAAGGATGATCGTGATCGACAATGTGCGGGTTCATTGTCGCGAATGACAGCGGCAGCCACTCGCTGACAGGCGACAGGTAACGGGTGGTCTAACCGTGATGAAATTATGTCGCCGCCCCGGGCTGTCAGCCGCTGTGAAATTATTTGTGATCGTCGCCAAAGGTGTCTATTAGCGGTACACGATTCCCGGGAAATGAATGCGAGCCGGGTATCGTAGCGACGTTCTGCGGTCGGCCCCCGGCGTCATCAAGGTATGGCGGAACCCTTGTAGCTGCATTCCGAGCCACCACCCGCGCAAACAGCAGAGAGTGTTGGCGTCGGCTCGGACTCCTCGAGGCGTTAAGGCCGCGGGAGTCGCGTGCTGTCACGGACTGCCAGAATCTGGTCGATTTCACCCGACATAATGGCCATGGTTTTCGATAATTTACTGTCGGAGCGCGCCGGCTCTTGTTTGCCCTTCCGACGGGCCGGGGAAGATGATGAATGTTTTCACAGTTACTCTGCAGCTCTGGGTGCGCTGTTGCGCTCGGCTGACCATTGTTGGTGGGCGCTGAGTAGCCAGTTCGGTGGCTGCAACACGGTGCCTCCTGACACGGCTGGTCAATACGGCCCGGCACGGGCACGGCGGGCTTCCCCAGCCGACCGGACCACCAACAGCGCCAGCTGACGGACCTGGCGACGCTAAACAGACGATTGACATGGTCATGACATTTGAAATAGGTATTGTAGTGACAAACAGAAGGATTATTTTTCAGAGAGATCGCGGCAGCTTGAGAGGTGAAATTATGTTTATGGAAACCAAGAGCCAGCGCTGACTATACTGAACCCCTGATTATCGCCGACGATATCCATCGAGAGAAAGAAACGTTTCGGAGTTTGAGCCACTGCTGTCAGCTGTTTGCTGCACTCCAAGAGGAAGATCAGCTATTTCCCCATTCCATAGCCAGGACTCCCCTCTCCCGACCTGCCCCTGTGTCCCCCACACCTCCCCCAGCTCAGGCGGCGCCCCACCCACCCCCGTGTGTCGGTGAGTTCGTTTCACAACGGCCGCTCAGAACCGACCACCACCAGCAGCAGCGACAGAAGGCGGCTGGCCAGTCACGAGCCCGGCTCGGCCGCGCCAATGAGCTCGTATTAGACGCATTTGACGGTGATTATATCGGTGCCATTACGGCGGCGCGGCCGATGGTATCGCCCAGTGACGCACCGGCGCCGTCGCTGGGATTAGTGATCTATTACCAGTTGCGTTATACACGCGGGTGACATGAGACTCGACCGTTCCGGCGACCAGTCGAGCGTAAAATGCGACTAATGACCCATGCAAAACGGTGAATAGGACCGCCACTGTTACCGATATGTTCGGAATAGCGCCCCGCCTCAAAGAACTTAGCGTTGTGTAATTATGAGCAAACATGCTATTAGGAACGTCCATGTTGTGTGATTTTGTGTCACAAGCGTTTTAGCTTGTAGCTGTATCTCTCTGGGCACAAGTTCGATCTGGATATTTACAGTGCGCACCATGCTTTGATTGTAACTTATAGTTTAGCTAATGTTACATGTAGCACCCCATCATACCTGTGTAATTATGTGGTTAGATTACAGGGCAGCCTCATTTGCGACTGACTGACCCCATGAGTCACGCTGACTACCGTCCATTGCCGGATGACAAAACACGAGTCATTAGCGGGTCACCTCCAACGTCCGGCCGTATTTAAGCGGAACGACTCCGCGAACGGCGCGACGTTTAACCCGAATAGTGGCCATGTCCGCGGCAGCCCGTTGTCGACCGCGTTTCCCAATGAATCCATTACGGAGGTATGTTAATACGACGAGTGACCTGCCACGCCCGTCACTGGGCGATGACGAGAGCGGACCGCGCACGGGACCAGCGGGAGCAGCCGCAGACCAGCCGCGGACCACGGTGACAGACCTTCTGACCTGAGTGACCAGCCACAGGTCAAGGATCATCACACACTACGAGACGAGACCTCTGAAACTGGGCGGCTTCCTCCCAACTTTGTTCGAATGCGTCGTCCCGTTGCTTTTACAAGTGATGACACATGACGACTTCCTTAGTAGAGTTGCAAAGTTTCCCTATGGGCTGCTACCGGCACCGCCCCGCCCCACAAAAATTTTCTGGGATACCGGCATGCTACCACGCTCCAAGCAAAAACACCGCCAAATTACCGGCATACTAAAAAACCTGCATTCTTGATTCTGGCTTACCCCTACATGAGATGCCACATTTTGGCAATTTCAGTTACCGCCCCACCCAGCAGCCACCCATTGTCCAACCAAAACTCCAGCAGCCTGATTTTGGCTGAGTTGGCCCCACAAATACCACAATTTTGAAACTCAATTCCAGTTTACAGTTGTTAAAATATCAACTGTAATCAAAGAGGTATTGCCTACAAAAAGCCTACACACATTCATCAAAAAAGCAAGGTCAAAAAGAACTTGAATTACTGAAATGTGTTCCTGATGACTGCACAGTGAGCAGCAATCACATTTACCACAAACGTTCTTATTTTCCACATTACCCTAAAATGAACTATAGCTAGTCATAAATCACAATATAAAAAACTACAGATTTGGCCATGTTCCTAACTGAGGAAGCGAGATCAACATCTGCTTTTTCCTATCCGCCATGGCTTGTTGGCTCGTGAGTAAGATACGAATCATGTAAAAATATGTGTTAATAACTCACCTGTCCTGAGAAGTCACCAAATAATGTGTACAAAAACGATATGATATCCTCTCCCATCTCAAACGCGGGAACAAACACAAGGTTATAAAGGATCGAAACAGATGCGCCATAACACAGTTTTAACCAGCTGATTAAAACACTGCAAAAATATTTTAGGACTGCAAACTACTGCCTCGTAAATGATTTTTTTTTTTATAAAAATCATCCAACACGATATTAAAATCCAATAAAATTAACACTGTGAGTGTTATTCACTACAAGAAGATCCACTTCTCTTGAGTAATTCAACCAAAAGGGCATATGAATAAATATTACGTCATCAGCTTACATCCTTTTTTTTAGGGGACAGAGGATCTTAAAAGTCAATCCTTGGCTGCTTGATCAGCTGATCATATTGCGCCACTTTGTATTCATTTGGTCTGCATGTTGTGTTTTCTTGTAAAGATAAGACAAAATGCCAGTTTAATTAATTTCATTTCATTTTGGGACCGAAGTTAGGCTCAGGGCTTCCTAACACCTGCCTTTTCAGCTGGATTTTCAGTGTCAAATTTTTTATAGAGTATCTCAGACCACATCTCAGGACTCAAGGCCAGTTTCCAAACAATGTGTTTTGTGTTGTTTTGATTCTGCCTTTTGCCTAGGGAATGTTGCCATTAACATTAATTTATTTTATTGTATTATAGGGGAGAGTGGGGAAAGATGCCCAGGGTTTTACTATGTCATATATTATTCGAAAATGACGATCGGAAAGCAAAAACTTGTAGTTTCAACGGAAGCCGACATCATTTTTCTCCAAAAATATCACACTTTCGTGCTTGAAATATGATAACTTTTTTTGCTATTTAGCATTTTCCTAAAGAAGTGAAAGGGGGCATCTTACCCCACAGGGTGGGAAAGACGCCCCCTGGCGTTGGGTAAGGTGCCCCCTGCACTATAAGTGACATAAATGGGCACGTGAATCGCCTGAACGAATCAGTAGTCCCTTCGGGCCTGCAGTAGACACCAAACGTCATCGTAAGGCCCTCAAAAGTAGTCGTAAGGGGCTTCAGAGGTCATCGTTAGGGCCGTCATTGTTCAGCGCGGCTAAAGAAGCCTCCGTGGTGGCGTTCGGAGACCACTGTGGGGCCCTTATAGGTCTTCATGATGCTTGAGGGCCCTCGAGCCCATCGTGGGGACCTCAGATGCCAGCGCGGCCCGTGGAGCCAACTTGGGAGCCCTCAAAGGATGTCGTGAGGGGACCTGGAGCCAATAATGTGGCCCACAGAGGCCGTCGTAAGGGCTCTCAGAGTCAGATGCCGCCCAAAAAGTCGCTGTGTGGGCCGAGAGACCGGCATGGGGAGCACCCGACCGTACTGGACTCTCAATAGTCCCAGATCGGCTTTTGTCTCTCATCACAGGTAGGTAATAAATGATTTGACGGGCTGCTTGAAGGACAGCCTACGGATTTAGGGGGGCGTCTTTTCCCATCAGGACAGGGGGCGTCTTACCCCAAGGTACCGAGGTAACATTAAATCAGCACAATTTGTTAGCCATAAAACTACACCCTGAAACAAACTGTTTGGGACACAGTACACGCATGTTAATTTATCACGACTATAGCAAGGGACGCAAAAATTATCTACCTTCTTTGATATTTACAATGTTTTGACACCAAAATATTTTTTGAAAGCAGCAAATAAAAAACATGCAATCACCAGCCAGCCGTTGCCCAACTGAGCCTCGCAATTTTTTTGTGCAGTTAACAAGGCAGGCTTCCGCTTTACGCTAAGAACATTAATTTCCAGGTTCGATTCTTTGTTTCGCCGCTAGAGGGGGTGGGGCGTCTTTCCCACCCTGGGAATCTTACCCCACTCTCCCCTACCTATTACCTACCATTAGACTTACTAATTGGTTGTGCTTTTGCAACACGAATGAGTATTCTTCCTTTGATAGACCACAGTAGATTCTTGACAATTCTTATTAGAGCCAAACCTGTGAAATGCTGAGGTTCATGTGTACAATTACCCTTAGCAATGGAACTTCTACCACAAAATGTATTTTGCAGTGGCTAAGATTGCTGTTATTACAATTCAATAGCCGCTTGGTGTCCAAAGTTTGAATCATATGCTGATTTTTTTGGTGCAAAATCAAAAATACCGGCATGCTACCGGCAGGATATGCCAAATACCACGAAAAAACCTGCGGTAGTGAAAAATTACCGGCATGCCGGTAGTGCGGTAGGGAAATTTTGCAACTCTATTCCTTAGTTATCTGACGATGTAAGCCTACAACGCACTGATTTTATCACCATTTTGCACCAACGAAGACACCATCGATCTTTTTGAAGACAAAGTGTCTCGACGTTTTTCTTCGCAGGAACGATGTCATCGAACTCGTGTTCCCTTTCTCTCCCTTTGAGAACAGGTGTTATATTGTAACGGGACGTATCAGTTTTCTTGCAGCCGATCTTTTTTATCTCCGCCTGTGCCTTGCCGTGCCGGTCGCGCCCACTGCAGTTCCCAGATAAGCCCTCGTCCCGCTGCGTCCCACCGTCCCGTTACACCCACCTCCTCCCGCATATCCGTGCTCCCCGCATCCTCCTTCTCCTGGCGTGGGACCAGCCCGCGCACACCCGGGAACCACGCGACATCGCGGGAGCGCCTGGCAAGGCCGTTCCCAGCCGCCCGCCCGTCGCCCGCAGCGGGGCAGGGCAGGACGGGAGGACTGGGACACGGTAGCGCCCAGAGTTACGTCACAGCGCGCACCTTTCGCTCTCTTCCGTGCGCGCCAGGCGACGGGAGTCGGGAGTCCAGGACGGAGGACACGGAAAGTGGGAACGGTGGACTGGAATCGGAACACGAGAGCGACGAGGACGGGAGACACAGCAATCAACCGGGGAAACGGAGCAGTAGCAAATCTCAGAAAGCACTAACATTATCAGATGGTTCTCTAAACTTTTAGTTTATTGTAAATTACGCCTCTGAATGGAACATTTGTCACCAGCGTATTTGTTTTCCTCTTAGCGCTAACGCCTATATGCACTACACGGGCCCGTATTGCCCTGCACTGGACACCATCCAACGCTAGTCGAAGCCTCCCTCCCTCTTTAGTCACTGGGACTGTCCTGCTGACCAGTCCTTCCCTGTCTGTCCCTGTCGGCTCCATATCAAAGCATACAAAATCTTATCATACAATCATCAAAACATACAAAACCGTAACATACAACACGCAAAACCTACAAAACAGGCCAGGTAGGGGACAGTCAAAACATACAAAAGCGCAGCATACAAAATCGTGTCATACAAAATCGCAAGGTACAAAATCGTTTCACACAAAAAGGCAGTGGAAATTAATGGCATTAATCAAAGTACGCATCATACAAAACCCTTTCATATAAATTTACATCATTTCGTCGTCCTTGAGATGTCAATTTTCAGTTGGATCAAAACCTACAATCTCAACTGCGCTTCAAGCGACATCTTTGTTAGAAGTTTGCGTAGTTACGAAATATTCCGCCAGATGCCTCCTCTGTCAAAGCACAGCCAAGCTTTGCACGGCCAGCGTTTTTTGCTTGTTTATACAGTGAGCGCCGGTCTCGGAGCGACGGGGCGTCCCGGCGGCGCCGTCGTCCCCTCCCTCAGACTGGGCAAGGTCTCCCCTCCCTCGGCAGACGGCGCGGCCCCAGAGGAAACGGCCAAGGCCGTGCCTGACTTACATCCCCGCTCTCTGCGGGCCGGAGAACGAAGTGGCGCTTGGTACATTGAGCAGCATTCTGCTCATTTTGACCATAGCTGCCGGAACATAATTCGTAAATTAAATTGAAAACTGCAAAAGACATTTAACTGACTTAACCCTCGCCCGTGTAGGGGGGGATCAAACGGACCACCACCCCCATGGTTTTTCGCGAATAACTCGCGTAAAAAGCGGTTGATCGCGATGAAACTTTCAGTACTGTCGAGTCAATCAATTGTACACCTACCCTCAAAATTTCATGACCCTGTCCCAAATGAACCTTGACCTGTGGCCTATTTTTCGAGACCATGTTTGGCCGGAATCGCGATTCGGCGTATGTCGGCTCGTATTAGCTGCGCGTTTGCAGTATTTTTGCGGTTTCAAACGTTCAAACATGTGATATGATGTGGTCCTATGCATTATGGTGGGTGTCAAGGTCACCTGAAGGTCAGGTCAGACCATTGCCCTTTGATGACCTAGGTTCACTTCTTCGAGTTTTACGTGTTTCTAGGCTACTTTTTGGAGCTGATTTCGAATTAAGCAACCATTTGAACATTTACGAAGTTGTTTTGGTGTCTTCGTAACATGTTACGAAGCTGTCAGCCTGTCAGTAACGGCTGACACGTACTATGAATACCTGGCAGGACGTCTACTGATTGGCCTGACCTGACCTGACCTGGCCTAAATGCATTAAGACATCATCTGTGATCAAAACTGACACGATATTCGTGGTCAGCACCCCGAAAAACCCCTCATCAATCTCACTTTACGATGTTCTAACAGGTCCCGATTTTCCAGACTTGTGGGTCATTAACCTGACCTGGAAAGTCAACCAATGACCTAGGACCTTAAAATTGGGTATAATCCCGGTCCCCGGCTTCCTCTCGTCACGAGCAGCACGCTCGTTTTTTTTTTCTCGAAGCTCTAGCTCGATCAGGGGCCAAACGGCAAGGGGGGGGGCGGTCCAACGGACCCGCCCCCCCCCCCCCCCTATACGTTCGAGGCTGGCAAAACACCAATACGGGCGAGGGTTAACCCGGCAGTTGCTGGAGTATTTCGCCACACACCACTTGCTGGGTGGGGGTGGGAGGGGGGTAAACTTTCCCAACCCATAGCTCGAGAACCCATAGCCCATAGCCCATAGCTCGAGGTGCAGCGAAACGGGCGAGGCAGCAAACAAAATAACGCTACGAGACGCTTCTGATGAGTACCTTCAAGTGGAGTTCCGAGGTCACAGGTCGGTTCAAGATTATTTTAAATACCTGAAATTAGGCTTTTAATAGCATGGACTTTAAACCTCGAAATGGGCGTCTCTCGTAACAAACTAGTTATCCAACGGACCCCCCCCCCCCCCCATATACGTTCGCGGCTGGCAAAACACCAGTACGGGCGAGGATTAAGGACTAATGTGTTTGTATGCTCTTTGAAACCCCTTCCGTGACCGCGTTTTCAGCCGCTAGCATATAATTTGGGGGGGGGGGAAATTCTGTTGGATCCCCAATCGTTCAGTCCCTAACCGAACTATAGCTTCGCGAAAACATGAACGTCCTACCGTAACTAAAGGAAGCCGACGATACCCGATTTTAAGATCGCCGGTCATTAGTTGGCATTTCAATTCGGGTAAATGACTTAAAAGTCAGGGAAATCGTGGCCTATTTTAACTTTTTAAAGTGAGGTTGTTATGGAGTTTTTTTTTTCGGGGTTCTGATTTCGAATTTCGTGCAAGTTTTGATCAAAGACGATGCATCCGTGCATTTTGGGTAGGTCGGGTCAGGTCAGCTCAACCATTAGGCGTCACCGCCGACATCCAAATGGGTGTTTACCACCACCAACAGCTTAGTTACAGTTAAGGATATAATGTGGACTGTGGAGTTTGTTAATGTAATAAGTGAATGAGAGCTTTACTCCACAAGAAATCGTTCGGGTCGGAGCTTTCAAATTGTATTTACAAAACTTCGTCAGCGTGTCGTAATCGGGTTCAGGGGGTATCGGTCGCAAAATATGTAGCACAGACACTGAAACTATTTCTCACAATGCACAATGGGACCGGAGCGAGAATTAGCGAGACATCGGTACTTTTTCGTGTTTCGTGCCCGCTTTTCACATGAAAGAAATGATAGAATCATACAAATGGTAGTTGGTGTACTTTCGAAGCAATTCCTGATAAATTTAATTAAATAATCATTAGTCATTTAATTAATTAATTAATTAATCAATTGATTAATTAATTAATCAGTTGACCTGCGTTGACCTTGACTCGATTCGGTCACGTGATAAGATGGCATCACCTGCCAGCTTAAGTCATGACGGAACCGGAAATTCCGATAAGCAAATAATGTAGCCACCAAAACCATGATGGGAATCTGATAGCCTGATGGACTATATAACAAATAAAGTGAGGGTCAGAAAAGTGTAACATCAGACACTCCGATAGCAGGTACGGATATTTCCGGACAAAACTTAAATATAGTTGGCACTTGGCAGCCTTGTTCGACTCCTAGGAGGATCTGTCGATCTGTTACTCCCAGCTTCCGGCCGGCTCGTGGTAACCGCGCACGGCCAGCGCCGGCGACCTGAAGTAAAAACAAAAATGCCCCTCATTTTCGATGTAGCAGGCTGAAGCAGCTAAATTATACATTTTCTGAAAGGCAATTGATCGGTAAAGACCATATATTGATAAAAGAAGAGCGCGACCTAGCGGGACGTTTTATATCGGCATTCTAGAATGTTTATAACAGTAAAATTAACTCAAATTTTAAAAAACACCTACAAACTTAACATTTGAAGCGTATTTATATATTCCGTAATAAGTTTTTCTTTCCATCGTGAAGCCCATGGTCTAAACTATCAGGTTATACCCCGAAAATATTGATAAAGCCGTCTAATATATATTTTTTCTTACCTACATTAGCTGCTACTTTTCTCCGTACGAAAACAGGTCTACGATGCTTGTCACAGAACTTTGCATTTGGGCTGATGTGGCGCGGACGCTATACACCATGGACGAAAATATTTGCAGATTCGTGGTCCATGGACATTTCTGAACTACGTGGAACATTCTAACTCAGTTTGGGAAAGGGCGGCAAATCCACCAATGTCGCGCTAATTCGGGCCGCGGTCCCATCGTGCAATGGTCCGTCTTTTCAAGTTCAACCCTCACTGTAAACATCCTGTTGAACACATTTAAAATGTTTGGTAGGTTAACCACTCAAAAACTGGTTGGTTCACATATCATTTAACCCTCGCCCGTATTGGCGTTTTGCCAGCGTCTAACGTATCGTGCGTTGATACTAACGTCACGATTTATATTTGACCTGAGGTCAAATCTAACAACAGCACTCGGAAAGGCCTCTGAAAGAGCTGTTGAATGAGCTTTTCTGTGGCGCTGTAGCTCTATTGGTTCCCGAGTTATGCGTTGGGTGTTTGGGAAAATCTTGAAATAGGCAACATTTTACCTATGATGACCTCTGGTGAAGTGACCTTTGACCCAGGAGCCGAGTTAGACGGGGACGTGAAAACGCCTCCCCCCAGCACGACACGGAAAACTTAGGCCACCAGCACGGCGCGGGCTAAGTTCGACCCTCGATGTAAACAACACAGCACGATATTTGCTAGCTGAATTACTGAGAAAACTGGTTAGCGCACATTGTATTGAAGATATTTATATTTTCCAAATGTGTTTTAACCCGCGCCCCGCTGGGGGTCCTGGATTTCCACGCCCTGCTGGGGGGGGGTGTTTGAACACCCACTTCTAACTCGACTCCTGGGCCACGTAGCGATACGCGGAAGGCGGCGTTCGAAAGAGCACCAAAAATAATAACGAAATCACTTCGGTCACTTTTTTGGTCAGGCTAAAGGTCAGGTCGCCAGTGGTCAAAGGCAAAATTTCGCCGATTTTCAGGTCAAAGGTTTCCAAGAAGCCAACGCATAACTCGGGAACCGATATAGCTACAGCGCCGCGGAAAAGCGACTTCGATAGCCCTATTAACGCCCTTTCTGAATAATTCTCTCAGATTTGACCTAGAGCCAACGGTTTTGCCTGCAGGGGGCAAAAACTGCCAAAATAACCAATTTTTTGGAAAGTTTTTCTGCAATAACTTTTGACTCAAGCCTTGCACGAGCTTACTTTTACCAACATGACCTGACCGGAAAGGGTCATGTTGCATATCAGTCGATCCGTATCGTCGAGCTGAGCACATCCAAGGCGTTTTCATCGCTCTAGCATGCCTCTATCAAAAGGTATTCGCGAAAAACTGTTAGATACTATTCGTGACCTGAGATGACCTCAGGGGCATAAACAGGGGTCTCGGATACTATTTTCATGTTCAATGTGTCTTAATTTCTTGTAATTCAGTGTTTGGGAGTGTTTATAATGGCTTTGGTCCAAAAGAGGCGCCTTTCAATTTTCTCCCATTGACTTATAATGGGGGGGGGGGGGTCGCAAAATTGATCTGACCTTCGGTCATCGATATCAAAACTCTGAGATATGCACAGTTTATCTTAGCATAGTTTACAGCGCGGAGCGGCGCCGTTTTTGGCACACCTTATAATACATCAATTCTACACATGTTTTGAAAATTTAAGACCAAGGTCATTTAAGGTCAGGTCACCAGGTAACTTGAAATGACCTCACCTCATAAAAAGCTTCAATGTCCGCCATAGCTACACCAAGTGACCGATCGCTTCGAAAGTTTCAACGATTGCTAAGAGCAATAGTATGTACAAAATGTATTATAAGGTGTGCCAAAAACGGCGGCGCTCCGCGCTGCCGTTTTTTTTAGATATTCGTGAAAAAACACAGGGGGGGTGTTCAAACACCCCCTCCCCCCCAGCAGGGCGCGGGTTAAACACCGATGATGTACTGTTATGTTAAACGCCATGCGATTGACTAACCGGCGCCGGGCCGGTGCTCGGCGCCACCTGCACTGGGGGGGGGGGGGTGAACACTCCCTTTCTCACTCGGCTCCTGGGCCACGTAGTGACACGCCGTAGGCGGCGTTCGAAAGAGCGGCAGAAGTAATGAAGAAATTATATCGGCCACTTTTTAGGTCAGCTCAAAGGTCAGGTCAAAAGAGGTCACCAAAGGTAAAATTTAGCCACTTTCCAGGTCAAACTTCGATAATTTCGACAAACCGGCGCATAGCTTAGGAACGGTTTAGCCTGCAGGGGCCAAAAACTGCCAGAATAGGTAGATGGTTTTTGCGAGAACTGTTTTTCTGCAATACCTTTTGACTCAAAACATGCACGAGCTTACTTTCAGCAGCATCGTGTTCCTCTCGTCAAGGCGACGCATCGAAAGAACTATAAGTTGACCTCAAAAGTTCAACTTGAAAAATTTACTTTAGGTCAAGGTCATGACCTCAGGACAAGGTCATGACCTCAGGTCAATGTCATGACCTGACCAGAAAAGGTCATGCTGCATCAGTCGACCCGTATTGTCGAGCCAAACACATACGTATAAGGTTTTTTCATCGCTCTAGCATGTCTCTGTCAAAAGTTATTTGCGAAAAACTGTAGGATACCATTCGTGACCTGAGATGACCTCAGGGACATTAAAAGGGGTCACGGGTACCATTTTCCGTTTCAGTTTGTCATGTCTACTTGTAATTCGATGTTTGAAAGCGATTAGAATGACGTTCGGCCAAAAGAGGCGCCTTTCAATTTTCTCCCATTGACTTATAATGGAGAGGTCGCAAAATTGACCTGACCTTAGGTCACCGATATCGAAGTTCCGAGAGATACATTTTGTGTATCATTATTATTATTATTGTTAACATTATGTGTATTGCGTATACTGTTGTTTTATCAGTTACTCAAAGTTTCAAGGTGATCAGTCACTCGGTGTAGCTGTGACAGGCATTGAAACTTTTTCATGTAGTAAGGTCACTTGACGTGATATGGTGACCTGACCTTGGATGACTTTGGTCTGAAGTTTTCACAGAAGGCGTAGAAAAGATGTATGATAAGGTGTGCAAAACACGGCGGCACTCTGAGCCGCCGTTTTTTAGATATTCGCGAGAAACCGGAGGGGTTGTTCAAACAGCCCCCCCCCCCCCCCAGTGCGTGGGTAGGGGTGTGTGATCAAAGATGAGGGTGTTACATACCTAACCTATGCACGTTTGCCTCATTTACCTACATAAGCACACCCGCCAATATAATAGATTTCTCACGGTCTTGATGCCCGCTTCTCCTCGTCGCCTGCTCGGCACCGGTCCCCGCGGCACCCGCAGCGTCGATAGTCGGCCGGTGCAGCGTTCAGAGGTATCGTGCTCCCGCCTGCTCGGAACCATTCCCCTCGGCACCCTCCGACCGCCCGCAGCGTCGATAGCCGGCCGGTGCAGCGTCCAGAGGTATCGTGTTTCTAAGGGACTTAGTGGCATTCCACTCTATTTCCTGGTGGCTTCCAAAAAAACACTGCCACAGCACCATTACCCCATCTGGTGACTGACTTGTTAAATATCAATTCACCCGGCGTCAACCAGAGGCATTTTGTACCTTCCGATTTTAGACGATGTGATTTTGTATGATACGATCATCTCGTTTTGTAGGTTGCAATTTTGTATGATACGCGTTTGTTTGATCTGCCATTGTACGTTCCAATTTTGTACGTTCTGATCATTGTTTGATTTGCCATTGTACGCTTTACCCATTGGACGGTAAACTTTTGTACGTTGGGATTTTGTACGCTGCGCTTTTGTACGTTTGGGCTGTCCCCTACCTGGCCTGTTTTGTAGGTTTTGCGCGTTGTATGTTACGATTTTGTATGTTTTGAGGATTGTACGCTGCGCTTTTGTATGCTTTGATAGCCACCCGTCCCTGTCACATGGTGTGGTGACCCGACCCGTTACGTTCCTGTCCCAGAGCAGGTAACTGGGTCCAAATCTCTCGCTTACCCCGGCAGACCGGCGAGGTGGCGGCTGTGTCGGGTTACATCAGATCACAGGTCCGCCAGCACCCGCGAGACCCGGGACCCGGGTCCGGGGAGAGTGGATGGGTGTGGCAGAGGGCGGGATTGGGAGAGCGGAAACCGACCCGCAGCTAATGTGCTCTCCAAACATCTCTTCCAAAACTTTAGAACAGCTGACGCAAAACTGTCAAGCTGCGGGGCGCTATCTGGTGAACAGCAGTCAAATGGCAAAGGAGCTGTAGCTCAATCAAACCGACTGCAATGACTGATCTCTAACAGGCCAGCAGGCCTGTTCAGAATTAACAGCTCAGTTTCTCTCAGGGCAATGGGCACGGCTCAGCTCGTAACAGCTCAGCATAGCCGTAACAGGTCAGCATGGCCGTAACTGTCCACTCGAGCGGGTGCTCTGGGACTGACACCGGTATCCCGATTTCATTTCATCACGACGTAACAAAAATATCTAACAACACATTAAACAATCAATACCATAAACAGCAAATACACGCTGCCATAATATGAGAAAATGTTCTCGAGGTGGGTATCGAAAATGTCCCATTGATTGTCACCGGTTCCCACGGGCGCGGCGCGTCCCTGAACGTATAGCGATGGCGGCGGCAGGCCGCGTTTCGCCACTGTCCGTGGCCCTGTCTAAGGCTCGTTGCTTGCCTCACTGACCGTGACGCTGTTGGGACCAATAATCAGCTATTGGTCAGCGGTGGTCACTGGTCGGTGCTGCGCCGCTGTGTTCTATGTGAGCTGCTCACGCAGGCGCGGCTTGAACACGGTCGACTGACTGCCGTGGTGCTCAACGCTCGGTACTCAAATTCACAAAGACTGGGGCTCTGTTCACCGCGGCGGGCCATGTGTCTGTTCTGTGGACAGGCTAGACGAGGACTGGCCGTGAATGGGAAATGCTAGAGGGCGCTTCATGTTGATTAATTTACTCTGGAATTTGGGTTGGTGAGGAAGGCAGTACAGAAGCTGGGTTTACGGGCGGCAGAATACGTGTTACCGCTGCATGACGTGCCGTGACAACTGTCAGGTCAGGGCCAGCCCGCCACAGTGATATCCTTCATATCGCGCCGTCACGGCCCCCATTTGGCAGCTCTGTCTGGCGCTAGCGGCGGTATGAGATGGCCATCGCCCGCAGGGACTCCGTCCGCAGTGGCACACCGGCGGAGCGGGTGGAGTGGACCGACCGACCATCCCGGGCCCGGCCCGACCCGGCAGGCACCGGGCACAGCCCCAGATGGGCTGCCTGATGGGGTTAATGGAACAGCTAGATGAAGACAAGAAACGTGAACCATCTAAAATACGGCTGCTAATTAGCGCGAATCGCTCGGTAAATCTCACAGCCAGCTCCACGAGCCATTTTTAGGTTAACTGTGATTCGCAAAGTGGGTTCATAATCAGCGGGACATTCGGCCGCCCGGTGAGTTTCCACCTTCTTAGTTATCTGATTAGTGCAGTAGTTGAAGCCAATAATTATAAATTACCCTTCGGTGCTCTGCCTTGCCTGAGCGGCCAATCAGTTGGACTGTTTTCCAGGGCGTGACGCGAATTAGGCATTCTTATCATGATTCGATCACCATCGTCTATACATTTGCACCTGCCCAATGCATGTGCTAATGCGAGGCGCGATGAACGTTCAGTTTGCTCAGCATGTAAACAGGTACCTAAATTATTCGAGGCATATAGAATTCCAAGTAAAGAGAACAGCCTCCCTGAACTAAGAAGCACTGAAGATCGGCATTTGTTGCTCTCTCCGCGATAGGGGAGAGTGGGGTAAGATGCCCAGGGTAAGATGCCCCACCCCCTCTAGCGGCGAAACAAAGAATCGGACCTGGAAATTAATGTTCTTAGCGTAAAGCGGAAGCCTGCCTTGTTAACTGCACAAAAAATTGCGAAGCTCAGTTGGGCAACGGCTGGCTGATGATTGCATGTTTTTTATTTGCTGCTTTCAAAAAATATTTTGGTGTCAGAACATTGTAAATATCAAAGAAGGTAAATAATGTTTGCGTCCTTTGCTAAAGTCATGATACATTAGCATGCCTGTACTGTGTCCCAAACAGTTTGTTTCAGGGTGTAGTTTTATGGCTAACAAATTGTACTGATTTAATGTTACTTCGGTACCTTGGGGTAAGATGCCCCCTGTCCTGATGGGGAAAGACGCCCCCCTAAATCCGTAGGCTGTCCTTCAAACAGCCCGTCAAATCATTTATTACATACTTGTGATGTAGACAAAAGCCGATCTGGGACTATTGAGAGTCCAGTACGGTCGGGTGCTCCCCATGCCGGTCTCTCGGCCCACATTGCGACTTTTTGGGCGGCATCTGACTCTGAGAGCCCTCACGACGGCCTCTGTGGACCCCATTATTGGCTCCCGGGCCCCTCACGACATCCTTTGAGGGCTCCCACGTTGGCCCCACGGGCCGCGCTGGCATCGGAGGTCCCCACGATGGGCTCGAGGGCCCTCAAGCATCATGAAGACCTATAAGAGCCCCACAGTGGTCTCCGAACGCCACCACGGAGGCTTGTTTGGCCGCGCTGGACTATGATGGCCCTAACGATGACCTCTGAAGCCCCTTACGACTACTTTTGAGGGCCCTTATGGTGACGTTTGGTGTCTACTGCAGGCTCGAAGGGACTACTGATTCGTTCAGGCGATTCACGTGCCCATTTATGTCACTTATAGTGCAGGGGGCATCTTTCCCAACGTCAGGGGGCGTCTTTCCCACCCTGTGGGGTAAGATGCCCCCTTTCACTTCTTCAGGAAAATGCTTAATAGCAAAAAAAGTTATAATATTTCAGGCACGAAAGTGTGATATTTTTGGAGAAAAATGATGTCGGCTTCCGTTGAAACTCCAAGTTTTTGCTTTCCCATCGTCATTTTCGAATAATATATGACAAAGTAAAACCCTGGGCATCTTTCCCCACTCTCCCCTATCTGTAATCTCGATATTGTTGTTTGTTTGACACCGCTCCTGCAAATCATTCTCTTATCGCGCCGTCTCGAGTCTCGACCATCCCCGCTGTTCAAAAACAGCCACGGCACCATGACGTCATTGGTGGATTAGTACACAATAAACCCACACACAGCAGCTCTACCCTATTTTTGAAGAACCTAGTAAGTGTCAAGGTGACGAAACGGAGAAAAACGATGAAACGTTAACGTGTGCTAGCCTAAGCAAATGCGCATAACATGCATCAACCTGAATAGTGTTTCTATATGTATTGTATGTGCGCAATTCAGAAATGCTATCCAAATTTTTCAAATGCTTACCAATAATGTAAATGTGGACTTGCTATATTAGCTGTGGCATTGGACTAAGAGGGAAAACCTAGCATGGTTACTTACTACGTTTTTCTGTGCCAGATGTGCTTTATCTATGAAATAGGCTGTCAACAAAACTGAAACAGTTGTCATTTCAAGAATGCTCCTATGAAGAAATTCTTTGTAGTTTTGTGCTCATCTTACCTTGTTGAACCACTTCCTGCTCTTAGTTTTGTATTTAAATCAAAAATGAAGATTTTTTTTCTTAAAAAAGGCTGAAAAGTGGGTGGGGCTCCGCCCCCCCCCCCCTGTTCCTACGCCTATGGACCAGACGGCTCATAAAGAAGTGATTTCACGAGTGCTGTTCACGGGCACCTGCCGTAGCTGCAGCTCGGTGTTTACCCGCGGCCATAGATCCCGCGGCTGACCGCGGAGCCGCAGCTACCGCAGGTCCCCGTGAACAGGGCCACGGTCATTTTTTTAGAAGTTACACCTGCATATCTGCAGTGTACGCCATCTCATCATCATGCTGGCTGACTACAGTGCCTCGGCATGCATCAGTATCTCTCGCTATCTTCAACACAACCCAAATCAAAATAGTTTATGCTACTAACGCACTTCACTCACACACCCTGATATCGTGCTCTTTAGACGCATTCGGTATCGCAGAGGCAGACGTAGATTACACTGGGTCCCTCAGAAACTCCTCGGGAACGTCAGGAAGAGGTGCAGGGATACTGGATCCGGCACCCCTGCCACTCGTACCACCGGGGCTCGGCGGCTCGGCACACGCAGCAGATGTCGGCCCGCTCAACGACACCGCGAAAGTTTGTCAGTGTGGCTCTCCACAGTTCAAAAATCGGGGTTTACACTGATAAGTTGCAATAGGGACTCTGGGGCGGTGAAGCGAAGTTTAGGTTTTCTAGAGCACATCGAGTTGCTACATGCATCAACCTTGATGTGCCATCAAGCTCGCTCATGTAGCCAGCAGTAACAGACAGACCCAACCAGGGGAGTGGGCTTCCTAAAGCGCGGAAGTCGCGAATGGGCGAGAACCTAGTACCTATGCGACACTTTATCACAATGCACATCAGCGCAAAATGGGAAGTTCAGGTCTCTTTGGTCGAGGTAAAACCTAGCATGTAGCAACTTGTCACATGCTGTGTTTTTCTTTGCCAAACCGAAGACGCCACTGGACTTGCTATATTCTACCCCTTTAATATCTCAGTTTTGGAGAAAGTTATGAAAAAAGCGATACCAGAAACGAATCCGTCGTTCCCGAAAACCCCCGTTAGCATCTCTAACTCATTTTTGTTTACATTGGCGCTTACTATGTTTTTCCTTGACACGGTAGAGCATCAGCACAACAAAACTGGACCCACAATGCCGCGGCTCCCCGGCGCAACCAGGCCGAGATTTATCCGGCTGACAAATGGCCGGCCTGGCGCAACGGACGGCCTCGCCGGCGGTCCCGTGACCCGCGGTCATCGCCGGGGGCATCGGCGGCGACCCCGCCGGTCACCCCTCCCCCTCCCCTCCCCCCGGCCACCGCCGGCGCGCACGGTCTCGATATACCAGCGACTCGCAACAGTGACGTCATAGCACTAGCAGACCCGACCGACCGGACTACGGGGCTAGACGTAAATAACTCGGGCTGGTTTACTCGGTAAACTTGTAAATCAAGTCACCCTAAAAAACCTTCTCTACTTGATCACTCGAATTGATGTTGTTCTAATTAACATAGCGACATCTCTTCCATGCCTTCTGAGACATCCGTATAGGGAAGATATAGGCAAAGCCATAATAATGTATGTACGTGATACGTGCATATAGCAATGATGACAATATGCGTGCATATAGCCATGATGACAATATACGTGAATACATATAGCCATAATAACACATAGCTTCTGTACGCCAGGCCATGTTTTCGCTCCATAGGCTTGCAAACGGCTGCTTGGCAAACAACAACATGTGTAGGTACAAGCAGAAGTGGGCGCAAAATGACCTAAGTAGTCGGCGCGCCCTAAAGCCCCAATTAACAAACAAGGTACAAGCAGAAGTAAATTCCGAAGTACCGTTTACTTCATGTAAGGTGCACAAAGTTACGAGGCATGAGTGTGTTCCAGGCCGTTTTTAGATGATGTATAACCAGTATAACGCCTTTTGGGGCGACTAACGGAGCGAGCGAGAGGGTGGGCCTTGCACGTGCGAAATTTCGACGGGGTACCTCCAGCTGACTTGTGCACGGCACCCTACTAACCGGTCTCTAGCGACGTGCCAAATTTGAGTACAATCGGCCCAGCCGTTCTCGAGATCTGGAAGCGGCACCCTGCACGTGCGCACGTGCAAAATGGGTCCAAACTGACTTTTGCACTGCACCCTACTAACCGGTCCCTAACCATGTACCAAATTTGAGCGCCATCGGTCCAGCCGTTCTCGAGATCTGGAATCGACCCCTGCACGTGCGCACGTGCAGCAGCACCTCAACTCTGGCACATGGATATGCATTGCATAGTGGGTGCCTACCTACATGCCAACTTTCAGCGCAATCGGCCAAGTAGTTACCGAGATATTGCAACAATTGCAAAAGTGACTTCTTCGTTTTGCACGTGGCACGTGCATAAGGGGTCACCCACATGCATCGGGAATAGTGCAATACTTGGTAGAAGGAATGAAGCTACCCTACAAAAATTACCGCATGTAAATCGGTCAAGTGGTTGCTGAGATATAAGCCTCGCAAAAGCGTGACCACGGCCGGCCGGCCGGCCGGCCGCTCATACTCAGAAATTTCCGTTAATCTAAGGAAAGACTACGCTCGCTTCGCTCGCTCCGTAAAAATGCTGCTCATTCTTGCCTGGGTTACCAAAATAGCAAAGATAACTACGGAAGGAAGACATGATCTCTCACTAGCCGAGACACATCACTCTGGCATGCATACAAATGTTTTATTCTGCGGCCACACACAGCCATTTACGCACAAACAAAGTCAGATTTGATTGATCGGAAGCTTAAATCGGTTGTATGATAAATGCAAGGCATATCGACGTCAGTTTTGTCAAACATTATGTCCCTATAAGATGCGTATTTTCTGTTCGTATTTTTGCAAACTAGCATCATTGTCATAATTCCAAGTACCTACGCATAATTCATGCTGCAACTGAATATCCTTCAATACCATCAATCTTCCTTTCTTACAAAGCGAGCGCTGAAAAAAATAAATTTGTGATGATGAGTAGAGTTGATTATTTGAATTGGACAAATTAATTCGTATATAATGTAAGATAAAAACACCAAAACCACCCAACGTTTCGTGTTATTCACTTTTTCAACACTGAGAAACACATTTTAGAACTTATACTGATAGTACTCACCTGAGTACCTTCGATGGTTTCCATTTTGCCGCTTTGAGGAATTGGTCTTTCCCGAGAACTGTGCATGGTCTCCACTTCGGTTTCAGGAGTGGATTTGGTCTTGACCGAGATAGTTTAGTACTGGAAGTTGTCTAGCTACCCGTGTAACGCTAACAGTCGGTCTGCGGTGAGATTCGAACCAGCAGTCATTCGGTCAGAAAGGATGGTAAACTTCTCACTTTTTTCCTTATAGTTCTCGCAGCTGACGTGTTTTGACGACAGATGTCAGCACAGAAGGAAACTAAAGGCGTAGGTGGCGCTGTGTTAAGAGTAGAGCAGTTTGAAGTGCTGCGATTCCATTTTCGCTTAGGAAAATAGCAATTATTGATAAAAATAAAACATGTATTTTTCAGTAGAAGAAACAATTTTTAATGAAAAAGAGCCTTACTATATGACACGATGTTTATCGATTTTAACAGTTCAAACCAATTCAAATGGATATCCCTAAGGAACATCTCTATAATGCCTCAGTGCTTCCGGTCCTTCCTTCCTCGAAAGCACTGCGAAGGCTGCCGGCAGCGTGGTTGTTCCTTTCGCGAGTTGGTGTCTGGCGCACAGCGCGAACGTCTCATGGTGAGTTTGTTTTCTGTATTATTTGTGTGCACTTAACAGCTTGAAAGTAACCACAGCAAAGGTAATTACTTACTCTGGGAGGTGGCAAAATCTGTGTGCCATTGCCCATTTTTGGGATATAGGTTGCGATTGGCGATTGCCATCTGTTTGCCAGTGTTAGCAAAATCTGCTTAAATACCAATTCGTGTGCTTTGAGGATATGGCTCAGAAATTAAGCGTTTCTGCCGTTTCTCTAATATTTGTCTTACTCTCCCTTTCAGAGCAAGAAGCCGTAGAGACGATGCTGATGCTCTCAATGTTGGACACCGAAGTGAGGCAACTCATCGGGCACAAGTACAACGCCAAAACGTCCCTGTTGTGTCCTGGCCCTGGGTCACGCGTGTCGCGCCTTGACAGCCGTGACCTTGAACGACCTTGACCGGCCGGGCCGGGCCGAGCGGCCGAGGGTCAGTATCGTCCGAGCGGCGCTGGTGTCAACACAGCTGAGTGCCGCGAGGTGAGGTGAGGCGTGTTCGCCGAGACGGTCCGGCCACAGTGAAAAAGTGAAATAGTGGTGTAATCGATAATATGCGTGGCCAGTACGCGAGTGAGATTGACCCTGTGCGCGACACCGATTCAGAGACGCACATAAGTTAACACCGTCGTGTCGGATCGCTCGTACCGGTGATGGGAAACAACGAGCAGCTGGAGCGTCTGATGGCGCTCATGGTTCAGCAGTCAGCAGGCTGCCATGCTGGAGTAGCTCCTCCCCAGCCCCAGCCTCTACCAGCCGCGCAAACTGTCTAGAGCGGCCAACCGGCTGTCGTCGCCTCCGCCGCTCCTATGGCTAGACTTCGGTCTCACATGGACTGCCGTCGGTAGTGTTCACATGCCAGCCCATACATTTTACCTGTATTAACTTTTTAATGTCTGTGCCTGTGTAACTATTGTACGTGCCTGTACTTAACAGTGTTTAAATTGTACATCGTTCGCACAGTCTGTGGACCGCCGCTTGACATGCATTTTTGCACTTACCTGCATTCCGTGTTAAAAGTAAAGTAAAGGAACTGAGCTGTCGTGCACCGGGAGATATTATGGTCTCTTGCTAAACGACACAGTTGAAACTCAGCACGCTGGTCGGTACTGACTGGGGCGGCAAGCGAAAGGGTTTGGGCAGCTTTTGAAACAAAATGTTCGCATCGAATGACTGCATCGCATGTTCTGTTCCAGAGTGAGTTTTTTTTTACATCTGACACAATAAATATACATGCCTGTTTTTTACCTTGTTTGTGCATGGAGGGAATGGGAAGGATCGAGAACGCGGATGCTGTGCCATGAAAAGCTGGCGCTCTACAGGGAGGGGAGAGGGGGGGGGGGGAATGGGTCGTGAGCGCGAATGCCGTGCCAGGAAAGCCGGCACTCTTAACCCTCGCCCGTAAACGGCGATCTGCCACCTTCGCCCATGCAGGGGGGGTTGGTGCGACCCCCCCTTGGCGTTTGAAAACGGAGCGTCGTAGAGCTTAGCGGAAAAAACCAACGGATTGCTCTCGCCGAGATCTCGCGATTGGTGGTATATTTTTTGGTCCTAGGTCAACATTTGACCTACTTTTGACCTGTCAAAGGTCAAATTTTCGGAAAAATAGACTTTTTTCAACTTTCCGCGGCAATTGCGGCAAAACGGTTGGAGATATCGACTTGAAACCTTCACTATCGTGTTCTTTGATCAATTCTCTATCGTTTGGTATGTATTTCGTTTCCCTAGCTCTAAAAATGGCGCGTTGGGAGCGCCGGTAGTCGGCAAGGTCACAGTCGGCGGCAGAAATTCGAAAAATCAAAATTTAAATTTTTGAAATCTGATTGTATTTTGGATTTGGGAGGTCCATTTGCTCCCTATAGAAGCTAATATTGCTGCATATTCCCATTGAGGTGACAAGAATTAGCAAAATAGTGGTTCGGGCGCTTTTCAAAAATAGTACCGGACGCTGTTCCTCTTGTGACGTCATAGCTCCGTGACCTGACCTGACCCGGTCAAGTTTCTTATACCATATGATAGCCAATACTTGCCCCAACATGCATGGGAAGTTTCATCACGATCCATCAACCGATCTCCGTACCACCGGCAGGAAACCTCGGGCGTTGGCACTCAGTTTGTGAAAATCCGGCCGGAGGCTGTTCCCTTTGTGACGTCATAACTCCGTGACCTGACATGACTCGGTCAAATTTTTTTTTTATCAAAAGATGCGCAAGGTTTGCCCCATAAGGTACCCAAAATTTGGCGGCGCTGCGCGCCGCCGTTTTTGCACTATTTCCGAAAAACCTCAGGGGGGGGGGGGTTGCACCAACCCCCCCCCCCCTACATGGGCGAGGGTTAAGTTGTAAAGTTCTCGGAGACCATACAGGATCATATTATGAGCGGGAATTGTGTTCGTTTATGATCTCATGACCTGGTAAAGGTTCTCATGAGAGATCATCCCGCAGTATAAGAGTACCTTATCCGGGCAAAGTTCTCGTTCAAGATAGCACACCATTCTCACTCGAGAACGTTACGGGAAAAACCTGAGAACTTTACCAAACTGGAGACCAACAACTGTAAACAAAGTTCTCCCCAATTGAGGCTCTCATACAAGACCAGAACGACCCCTGCATGGTCTCCGAGAACCATGGATAGGCTTGAGTGTTTCTCAGTGAAGGGTGATATGACACATTTTACCTACAGAGTCAAGTACGTTTTTTTCGGTTTCGTTGGAATATAGCGCGGGCACTTTTTCACAAATTTCCTCTGCCTTGCATGACATATTGATACATACGTACACACCTACTACAAATTAACGTCTTTCCTAGCCAACAGAGCAGACACCGAAGCTAGTCTAAAGCTAGTCTAAAGTCTAGTCACCTCGAGTGGATTCTTTAGACTAGCTTCGGTGTCTGCTTTGTTGGCTAGGAAAGACGTTAATTTGTAGTATGTGTGTACGTATGTATCAATATGTCATGCAAGGCAGAGGAAATTTGTGAAAAAGTGCCCGCGCTATATTCGAACGAAACCGAAAAAAACGTACTTGACTCTGTAGGTAAAATGTGTCATATCACCCTTGAAAAAGTGAATAACACGAAACGTTGGGTGGTTTTGGTGTTTTTATCTTACATTATATACGAATGAGTAGAGTTGCAAAGTTTTCCCAATGGGCTGCTACCGGCACCCACCCCACCAACCCATTCCCACCACCAACATTTTCTGGGATACGGGATACCGGCATGCTACCACGCCCCAAGCAAAAAAAAAAACGCCAAATTACCGGCATACTCGGCATACTAAAGAACCTGCATTCTTGATTCCTGTATGTTTGATGCAGTCTTTCAATGCAATCCAGTCATCCAAGAAACTTTGCGCGAGACGTTTTCTTGGATGGTTTTCTTGGATAGCTTGATTTCATCGAGGGCTTCTGTTTTAAAGAAAATTTGTATGCTTTGCTGAACTGTTAAGTAATTAGAACTGCCAGTATTTCAGTATCTAACGTGTAGTTATTGTTACTGTATTTTATTTATGCATATTTCGGCGTTTTTTAAGCAGATAACGAACGATATTAAGAAACATGCAGGAAATAATATCTAGGACCAAGGCCGTATAGATAAGGTAAAACCGTCCCGGGGTTTTTGCCGCCCGAAAACTTTAACATTACGTGACGTCACTGGAGACTTCGGCGCTCCGCGACGGTCGGCGGCGCTGCATGGTTATGTATGAGGGTTAGCCATCCCGGCGAGGCGTCGTAAATGAAGGAGTTTCGAGTACCTATTACACATTCATTATGTTTAATGGATTTACAGGAACGGCTACCCCTCTGCCAGCCCCACCTAACTGTAATGTAGCTCGCGGCCTCGGACCGGTAGCCTGCTCCTCCCCGAACGCCATTCCTTCAGCCCTGGCGTGTTACGACCCCCCCCCCCCCTCGCGTTTGGCCCCTGATTGAGCTAGAGATTCGCAGAAAGAACGAGCGTGTTGCCCGTAAAGAGAGCAAGCCGATGATGCCCAATTTTAAGGTCCTAAGTCATTGGATGACCTCCCAGGGCCAGGTCAGGTCAATGACCCAAAAGTCGGGAAAATCGGGACCTGTTAGAACGTCGTAAAGAGTGGCTGCTATGGGGTTTTTCGGGGCGCTGATCACGAATATCACGTTAGTTTTGATCACAGATGATGTCTTTATGCATTTAGGCCAGGTCGGGTCAGGTCAAGTCAGGTCAACCAGTACCTAGGGGTCCTGCCGAGCCGGGCAATAGAGGTGCTGTGGGATCTGAGTGCCAGCGGTCAGCCTATAGGCCGCACTATAGTGCGGCAGCTACTAATGGGTCGGGCCGAGGCTATACGTGGAAACACGTGCCACATATGCGAGGCTGAATCACACCACGTGGATGACCGATGTACCCTAGCAGTAGCACCCCCAGATTCGGTAACGCCTTCGGTAAAAGCGGCGGGGGCCGTGGTCAGTGACACTAACACCGCCGCTGGCGTGCGGTTTTGAGTTACGGCTGGTGAGCTGGACACGACGCTGAACTGCGGGCATGCAGAGGCTGTGAGGGAGGTGGAGTTGTGTTACACGGCGCGCAGCTTATAGGAGGCCCAAGAGCAGTCGGGCTGGAGGGGGCGACCAAGGCCCGGGGCGACAAGCAGCGTCCGCTTCTGCTCGGCATAAGATGAGAACAGCCGTTCCGATCAGCAGCGTCTGGAGACAGTGTGCAATCCAACCGTCCGATAAAGACGATCTTACTTTGTCTTAAAACGTGGATATGAACCAATGAACAATTAGTTGGGTTCCGAGCCGTCACCGTCTCTGGCCACCGTAGCTAGCGTCAGCGACACCGGCACCAGAGCCAGTGACCGGTGACAGGCTGGTTCAGACCCAATGTATCGCCACCCTCCCCCTCGTGTCAGACGAGTCCGAGCGAGTCGGGTTCGTCGATCAAGACTGCATGAGCTCAGCGATCATGAAATGTCTCAGCTTGGGCCTTCTTTATAACCTTGATGTGCGATTTATAGGCATTACTGGAACGCTCCGCACTGCAGTAAACACTTTAGATGGACCTTGCGCGCATTCCCAATGAATGTCACTAAAAAGGATATGCAAATACACACAGAAGAACACATGCACGCACCAACACAAGCTTCGCACGCACGCAGGCGCGCGCACACACATACTGTTAATTTGCAGCCTAATGGCCGTTGCAGCGTTTTAAGCACCGACCAATGAGAGCCGTTGGAGACCAGGTCTCCAGTGACGTAATCGCGCGGGGTAATGCAATTGGCCCCTGGGCGGCTCCAAATGCCGGGACGGAACCCCCCTGATCTAGGACTCTACCGCGACGAAATATTTCTATCTCGAGTTTTGAAAGAATTTCATGCACTCGGCCAAGGCCTCGTGCATGAAATCCTTTGAAAACTCTCGATAGAAATATTTCGTTTTCGCGGTATCGTCCAAGAATGTATATTCTGGCTTACCCCTACATGAGATGCCACATTTTGGCAATTTCAGTAACCGCCCCACCCAGCAGCCACCCATTGTCCAACTTATTACAATTCAATAGCCTCTTAGTGTCCAAAGTTTGAGTCATATGCTGATGTTTTTTTTATGCAAAATCAAAAATACCGGCATGGTACCGGCAAGACATGCCAGATACCACGAAAAAACCTGCGGTAGTGAAAAATTACCGGCATGCCGGTAGTGCGGTAGGGAAATTTTGCAACTCTAATGATGAGCTGCCACCCCGCTAGATGTATGCGGATGCATCGTAATGTCCTTGTTGTGCGAACTGCTCTGAATACGTTTGCGAGTCAGACGGACATTATACTGGGCCGAACCTTTCTGACTCTTTATTTACTAATTGAGACTTTTCACCGTGCCGACTACTAAGGAGTAGTCTTGCACCCATTTAACACCGAATTTACCCTATTGCCCCTACACTGAGCCCGTCTTGCCAGTCACCCCTCCCTCTCCCGTCGGGCTCTGATAAACCC